>NC_142109.1:30532500-30677500 GCF_056152115.1 Neolamprologus brichardi | reverse complement strand
CTACATTGTAGCGACAGCTGGCCTGGGGCGCACTGACAGAGGCGAGGCTGCCGGACACTAGCGCCACCGGGCCCTCTGACCACCACCAGTAGCCTGGTGGCCTTCATCAGGGTCACTACTTTGTGAAACCACAGGACAAATGAAGATGGGTGCTATTATTAATATAGCCAAGCAATGTTTGCTAATGCAGCGGTCCCCAACCCCCGGGCCTCGGTCCGGTACCGGTCCGTGAGTCGTTTGCCGCCAGAGTTGAGGCTCAGGTGTGAAATGTATAGTTTTCAGGGTTTTTATCGGTTTTCAGCGTTATTTTGTTATCATTTTTATCGTTTACTCGGTTTTCCTGGGTCTTTTCACGTGTGTTATGAATACATTTTCTTTTTTTAGGTACCGGTACTAGTTTTATTTTGTTGTATTTATCCGCGACACCTTAAAGGCCAGTCCGTGAAAATATTGTCGGGCATAAACCGGTCCGTGGCACAAAAAAGGTTGGAGACCGCTGTGCTAATGCACATTTAATTTAATCTCCTACATGTTTTAACTTACTGTGCCATTACTGTTTGAAATGTTATATAGATAGATAGATAGATAGATTACAAAAAATGTGTATGAGTGATTTCTCACAAATCTCAGGTATTTATGCATAGTTTTTACAGGTAAGGTTAGCTGAAAGAAACCACTTCATACCCATTTTAACTTGAACGTACCATTTTCTTAGCATACTCAAAAGCAAATAATATTAGGCAACCTGTGTAAATGGTTTATTTATCATTTGCCAATCAAATCTAGTGTGCCATTGTTAACACTAGTAATAGTTTTCAAATGTATCTTCATTTCTGGTCAGGATGCAGTATTTTATGTAATTATCACAGCTTTAAAGGTGTCGATAGCCAGACTGGCTATTCCTCTTTGCCTCCACTCTTTGTGCTAAACTGAGTTAAACATGTTCATGAACATATCCTCAAGCCGATTCTGTGCTTAATCCTGCAAAAAGTTGGAAAGAAAGCTAATAAGAATCATTCCCAAAAGGTATAACATTCCTTTGATCTCCACAAAAACACAACAAATAAATCCTCAAAGTATTCATGTACTGTGTCACAAGGTATACACATGTAATGAGCTGAAAAGTGTGCTTCTTTCAGTTTCTGTGAGCCTATGTGTGTTTGGGTGGGTGTGTGCGTACATGTGTGTGTGTGTGTTTCTTAAGTACATTACATTGCGAGTCTTACTGTGCACTCATGGCTAAATGTAACATGGATATTCCTAGGCCCGCATCAGTGGTTGCTAGGTACTGATGATCTATATGATGTATATTTTAATTTTGTATGTGCTTGTGTGAGTTTGTTTGTGTGATTATGCAGGTTTGCGTTGAACGGGAACATGTGTTAGTAGCGGAGATAAAGAGTGCATCCAGAAGCAAAAAGAGGGAAGAGTAAAGGAGAGAGAGAGAGAGTTTTTGAGTGTATGTGAAGGAACTCTTTCATCTTCACCCCAGAATCCCAGGCGAGGTCTTCCATGCCAATCCATTTCCTGGAGTTGGCTTCAGCCTCAATGGGACAACGCACACACAGACACACACACACACACAAGCTTGGCTCTCTCCATGCCACTGTGAAAGCTCTGCAATCTTGCTCCTACACACAGAGAAACTGTCACACACACACAGACTTGGCCCATTGGGATGACAGCGAGGAAATGGCAAGCAGCAGCTGGGGGGTCCCTTCGCTCCTCTACAGAAACTGTAGCACCCTAGAGGCATTCCCTCACCCCGTCTTATCACTTTGCGCCTGCATGCATATTTCGGTAGGTGTGTGGTGTGCTGTGTGTTTGTGTGCCGGCTAATTTGTGTCAGAATGGGAATGTATGATGTTGTCCTCCCTGATCACTACCAAGGTACCTGTCATGCTTGCACTCCTGTGTTGTTTTGCAGACTTGCTTAGGAGCTGTGTGCATGTGTGTGCATGTGTGGCTCATTTGAAATAAAAATAACTGAGAGATAAATGGGACTACAGTACAAAAACAAACCCACAGACCTAAAAACTGCCCTGCTCATTGGAACTGCAGGCGTATGTCGTGACATTGTGTTTGGTTTTGTGTGTGTGTGTGTGTATTTGAGAGAGTGAGAGAGTGGTACCATAATCAGTCCACAGGCATTTTTTGAAACCTCTCTGTGCATTAGCGTGTGCATGTGTGCATGTGTAGTTCTGCGTGATACTAACCGCAGGCGTCCAAGTCTGTTCATTAGCAGGCTTAGCTAGCAGAGGGAAGCATGTAAAGATGACTGCTATTAATTTAGCATCTCACTGGCCTCCTTCGCTCATGTTCCCTTTCTCACACACACACACATGCACACATACACACACGCACACATACAGAGATGACTGCCAATTCATTAAGTGAACGTTTGGAGCCCCAGACTGTACCAACTGGTAGAAGCTAACTAATCTGCACTGCGCCAGTGGAGAGAGAACGAGCCAGAGAAACAGATAACATTCACCGAGGGGGACATTCAGCCTCTGAAAACAACTATTAACATCAACATTTGGGAAGGCCTCAACTTCAAAAAGATAAACACAGACTTACAAGTACAGGCATTTGGTTGTGAATAGAAGTCATAAAACATCGGGCATCGGAAAGCTGCAGCTAGGTATATTAGAGGCTTTGTGTGACTTTTGCAATTCACTTGCTGTTTATTGCATCTCGGTTTCTCAATCCCTATCACACTTTCTGCAATGTGAAACTGTGATTGGACGGACACTACCAGTCTAAGGAGAAAGGCTTTTTATGCATAGTCCACTAAGATCTGTACTCTTCCAGACCATGCAGGTTGACTAAGAACCATTTGCTCAAAAGTCTGGAGCTAACTATCACCTGATGCTCAAGGTTAAAATATGTCAAACTAAGTTTGATTTAATGGCAAATTGCAGTGTTCAGTGGTCCCTCACTATAACGCAGTGCACTTTTTGCAGCCTTGCCTTTTCGTGGATTTGTTTGTGCAATTTTGCATGCTTGGTTGCAAGCCTGATTGGCTGTAGACCATTGTCAATCAATCTCCTCCGTGCCATGTCCCTTGTACAGTACAGAATGCATTCAGCTTATCAAATTTACCCCCCTACCCCTAGCAGTGTGACTCTGAAGTGCTGTACTGTATGTTTGTAAGTTTTCTCCCCAACAAACACAACAATGTCAATGAAAGGTTTTGCGCCATCAAAGGCACCTGCAGTAGCACCCAAAAGACAAAGGAAGATGCTAACCATTGCACAAAAAGTTGGACTTGTGGACATGCTAAATTAAGGTAGAAGTTACCGTATTTTTCGGACCATAAGGAACACCAGATTATGCAAAACAAAACAGTCAGATAAGTAGAACTTTACTCAGCTCATTCTTCTTGCTTCCTCTACTTCCGTACCACTGATTCATTAATGTTGAATTCTCTCGCAGCAACTCTATTTTCATTCTATAATGCTGGACTTTTTCTACGAAGGTTTAAACTCTGAGGGTGTTTAAACAAGAGAGAAAAGTGTGAAAATGTTCATGTCTGTCTGAGAAAAGTGTCGTGAGGGGTTTTACAGCCTTAAAACATCTATAATCAGCTATCACCTATCGCAGGTTATTTTTTGAACGTAACTCCCGCGATAAACGAGGGACCACTGTACACTTAAAGTACAACCCACCAGTTTGTTAACTTCTTCCTACTTTATCCATATGAAAAAGAGAGAGCAACAGCTAATAAGTATCATATACCAATGTGAAAACATGATAAGGTAGAGTGCGTCACTGGTAGTGAAATAAACCCAAGGTGAATTTTATTTGTGAGATCAGTCAGAAGGGATCTGCGTGTAGGGTTCACAGTGCAATTGTCATTCCCAGGTTACAAAGTGCTGAAGTGCAAAGTTACTTGGATCTCTCACAGATGTCCTGCTGCATCATTACCTGTCACTCAAGGTTTAGCCAGTAGTGAGACAGATCTGGTACTCCTGGCTTGTAGCAAATGGATGCTAGTGTAGGACCTTTTGGGAGAATTTTAATTGCCCAGTGAATCCAGGGGTTAAAAGCCATAGTTTAACTTAAACCACTGTTTTGTTTTTTAATGAACTCAGCCAAGTAATTTTTATTTTTTTAAAACTAAACACAAAGCAAAATCTAAATAAGAAAGTAAAAGTTAAAGAGTTACAAAGACTGCAATACAGTGCAGTTTTTATACCTCTTTAACGGGAAAATGATAGTATTTGACCCCCTCTGATTAATATGTGCAGGTATTTGATTGATTGATTGATTGATTGATTGAATCTTTATTTTGAACATGTTAAAAAAAATATAACAACATAGAATTAAAATGAGACAAACAAACAAAGCAAAACAAAAGGAAAACGAGCAACCACAACTACAAGTAACTTTCATGTTCAAAAAGGAGCAAGAAGAAGCATAAGCTTATTTAATCCCACCCCGTTTTCCACTATCTAGTAATCAACAGACTACAGAAATCCTCCTTACAGTTACATTATATGCTACGTGTATTTAAAAAAAAATTATTAATTATTTGTATATCTATCTTTCTATCTATCCATATATACATATATATATATATACACATACGGACATATACTCATTTTCAATGACCCCAGTAACACATCAAAGGATACACAACCTACAGATATATATATACCCATACCAACATACCTGTGCACCTGCACACACATGAAAATATTGGACAAGAACACCCAATCAAATCTCAACCTCCTACCTGTACCCTGCAAAATTTACCAAAAACCATATCCTTAAACTGCTGTTTAAACTGCGCCATGCTTGGACATTGTTTCATATCTTTACTCAGGCTGTGTCACAGCTTCACTCCACACACAGAAATGCAAAAACGTTTTAAAGTTGTACGGATACAATGATGTTTTAAATTTAATTCCCCCCTCAAATTGTATCCCTGTTCCCTTTTAGAAAACAATTTTAGAATATTGTCAGGAAGCAGGTTATTTATTGCTTTTTACATAATTTGTGCAGTTAGAAAATGAACCAGATCTGTGAATTTTAGAATTATTGATTTTAAAAATAGTGGATTTGTATGATTTCTGTAACCAGTTTTATGGATTATCCTTATGGCCCTTTTTTGTAATATAAAGATTGATGATAGCAAACATTTGTAAGTATTGCCCCAGACCTCTGCACAGTAATGCAAATACGGTACAATCAGGGAACAATAGAGAATGTGGAGTGACTTGTGGTCAACAATGTGTTTTACTTTACTCAAAATTGAAACACTTCTTGCAATTTTGTAATGTATATGACTTATATGTGACTTCCAGTTTAATTTATCATCTATAATCACACCAAGAAACTTATGTTCAAGTACTCTTTCAATTTCCACACCATTTATATGAATCTGCACTTGTGCATTTCTGAGGGAATTCCTAAATAAGACAATTTTAGTTTTACTTAGATTTAGCGATAGTTTGTTCCTGTTAAACCATTTTTTAATTTTGCACATTTCTGAAGTAATTGTATCCAGCAACACCTTTAGATTCCCACCAGAACAAAGAATATTTGTGTCGTCTGCAAATAATACTAATTTTAATATATCAGATGCCTTGCAAATATCATTTGGATAAATAATAAATAATTTTGGACCCAGTACAGAGCCTTGTGGAACACCACAAGCAATGTCCAAGCATGATGAGGAATGGACACCCAGGTTCACAAATTGTTTTCTGTCACTTAAACAGTTTTTCACCCAGTGCAGTACAACCCCCCTTATCCCATATCGTTCCAGTTTATTAATTAATATGTCATGATTGATTGTGTCGAATGCTTTTTTGAGATCCAGAGTCCAGCTGCATACTGTTTCTGATCTATAGCATTTGTAATCTCCTCAATTGATTCGATTAATGCCAGTGATGTTGATCTTTTTGATCGGAATCCATATTGACTGTCAGAGAGTAATTTATGTTTATCTAATCTAATTTGTCTAATCGCTTATTAAACAGGTTTTCTAGGATTTTGGAGAATTGTGGTAGTAAAGAAACAGGCCTGTAATTTGTGAAGTGGTGTCTATCCCCAGTTTTATACAACGGCACAACTTTAGCTATTTTCATTTTGTTTGGCACTTTTCCAGTTTGAAATGATAAGTTGCAAATATATTTTAGAGGTCCTGCGATTCCTTCTATGACCTTCTTGATGATTTTCATGTCAATATCATTACAATCAGTTGATGTTTTATATTTACACATGTGTACAATGTCAATTATTTCTTTTTCCTCCACTGCTTTGAGGAACATTGAGTTAGGGTTCATATCAATCAGGCATTCACTACAGTTTACTGATGGCAGTGACTCAGGAATTTGTTCTGCCAGATTTGCTCCAATATCTGGCAGAACATCGTGGCTCAATCGTGGCTCAAGAGTTGGGCGTTCGCCTTGTAATTGGAAGGTTGCCGGTTCGAGCCCCGGCTCGGACAGTCTCGGTCACTTCACCCATTGCCTACTGGTGGTGGTCAGAGGGCCCGGTGGTGCCAGTGTTCGGACTAGTAAAGCGCTATATAAATACAGGCCATTTACCAATATTTACAAAATAATGATTAAAGGTGTTGACCACATCAGCAGTGTTTTCCATAATATTGCCATTGTCAATAAAATATTGAGGATAACTTTGTTGTCTAGAATTATTTTTAATGATACTGTTTAAAACATCCCATATTCCCTTCATATTATGTTTATTGTTGATCAATGTTTTACTATAATACTCTTTTCTACATACTCGTATGATATTGGTCAACTTATTTTTGTATTTTTTATATTTATTTTCAGCATCTTTTGTTCTTTGTTTTAGGAATTCCCTATAGAGTGTATTTTTCTTTTTACATGTGTTTTGTAAACCCTTAGTGATCCATGGTCTGTCTGAATATTTGTGCTTTCTGTTGTATTTTATTGTTGGACAGTTTTTATCGTACATTTCCATGAATATTCTTAAAAATATGCCATAAGCAATATCAATATCAGTTTCTTTGTAAACATTGTTCCAGTCCTGATCTAATAGATCGTTCGTAAGTGCATTCACAGTTTCTTCTGTCCTTACACGTCTGTATCTCAGTTGTTCCACATGCTGATTTTGCTTGTAGTTTGTGTCATGAACTGCAAAAACTGGTAGGTGATCGCTGATGTCATTTATTAATAATCTGCTCACAATGTTGTTTTCCATATTGTTAGTGAAAACATTGTCAAGTAAGGTATTCTATATATACAGCTAATTATTACATTTTTCTCTTTTTCCTTATAAATTTCAATTGTTATACATTCTAATAAATTATCCATCGCAGTTGTCATACTTTCCACCAGTTTGTAATTTAGTTTTTTTATCCACATACACAGCTACTCCCCCTCTACTTTTGTTCCTTCCATTTACACAATTCACATCATATCCCACCAGTCCAAAGTCCAGTCCTTTCTCAGCATTGATCCATGTTTCAGAAATGGCAATATTTCCAAATGGATTTGTCAACTCATTTAGATATTCCTTTTTATTGTTGAAGTTGGCATACAGACTTCTACTATTAAAATGGATTATTGATCATTTGTTTTCCGTGTTGATGGTGTGTTTAAACTCACCTACCATCACTCTCTCTACCACTTGCATGTTTTCATTCTCATATGTCCCCCACTCATTCACACACATGCATTCTGCTTGCTTCTACTGAGTTTCATTTTGTCTCTGCAGTGCATACCTCCACCTCTACAGGCTTTCTTCATCTGCTCCTTATCTGGAGGATAGATACCATAGATACCTCTGTCTGACCTTATCTGTCAGTCCACCTTGAACTCATCTGTCATCTCCCAACACACACCTCACCACTGTCTTGCTTGCTTGCTTGTACATGTCCTTACATACTTTTCTGCCACTCCTGACTTCCTCATATAACACCACAGTTCCTCTCTTGGCACTCTATCATATACTTTCTCTAAATCCACAAAAACATAGTGAAGCTCCTTCTGACCCTCTCTTTACTTCTCCATCAACACTCTCAAAGCAAACCTGCTTTTTACTTCTGTTACTACATCTCTGCACATTATTGTTGTTCTTGAAAACTGGTATCAGTACACATATTCTCCATTCTTCAGGCAAGTCTGCTGGCAACTGCAATCTTTCTGTCAATACAAGTTATTTTCTCCTTCTTTAATGTCCAGCCTCACATAAAAGTTTAAACATTTTCCTTTGCCTTTGCCACCTCTCTCTTTGCTGTATGCCTAGCTTCCTATTACTCCTGTACTTCTGCATTCCACCACCAAGTCTTCTTGTCCTCTTTCCTATGTCCATGGGATACACATTCTTGGCAGTTACCACCTTCTTTCCTTCCACATCCCTCTCCTTAACACCATGCCTAACTAACATCTCATCATTACCCCTACTCTCTTCACTACATGTTCATTGAAGTCCGCTCCAATCACCACACTGAGGACACTCTCTACCACTTCATTCATCTTACTTCAGAATTCCTCTTTTTCTTCTTCTATCTTACATCCAACTTTTAGAGCATATGCAGAACCTCTTGATAATTAGAATATTAGTAACAATAAAAAAAACAATAATGAGGTTATAACCACATTAAGATATATACACATACACACACAATATGGCATCTCTGAGAATACAAAGATGTAACTTTTAGTATACTGTAATGTTTGCAAACAATCAAATGTATGCTGCTGGCTCATTGCTGCAATTACAATTATAATATGTAAATCCCTAAAGAACATTTAAGTATAACCAGTCTGGATTCATAGCAGGGAATCTGTGTGTATCCATGTGTAAGTCTCACTTACATTCCCCATAGCTGTGTTAATCATCCTCTCTGCCACTCACTCTCAAGGTCTTAGTGGCCCTCTGTTGAACACTGCAATCCACAATTCAAATAGAACCAGAAATTGGTGTTTTAAGCAGCTCAGTGAATCAGTGAATGTAGTCTGCAAAAGGGCACTCTGATTATAGAAGGGTAGATCATTACTTTTCTAATCCTACTGAAAATTACTTTATAGGTTAAAATTAATATTCTAGTCATAAGAGTACTACCATTTAGCAACAGCATTGCAACATTAATTGTGAGAAGATGAATGTGCTAAAAAGAGTGTATTTGTTGAACATGTTAGTAATAATAATAATAATAATAATAATAATAATAATAATAATAATCATCATCATCATAATAATAATGTATACTTTATTGATCCCCGTGGGGAAATTCCTCTCTGCATTTAACCCATTCACTCTGTGAAGCAGAGTGAAATTACTGCAGTAAGCAGTAAATTAAGTAAATGGTGTTTGCTAGAACATGATATCTTCATGTGCAATTGCAGGGACAAGGTAAAAAGCTTGGGCGTGTGGTTCGACATGGTGCTCTATTTCGAGTCTCATGTAAAAGAGATAACAAAGATCGCCTTTTATCATTTGAGGAACATAGCCAGAATCAGGCACATTTTGTCAAGCGACACTGTGGAGGTTCTTCTCCATGCATTTGTGTCTTCACGTATTGATTATTGTAATGATCTTCTTTCTGGGCTACCAAAGAAAAGTTTTAGAGGTCTACAGATGATGCAAAATGCAGCTGCTCGCATTTTAACAAGAACTGGGAAATTTGAGCACATTAGCCCTGTACTGAACTCTCTTCATTGGCTATCTTGTCAGGTTCGAGCAGATTTTAAGGTCCTGCTGCTCACCGAGGCTTTAAACGGATTGGCACCTTCATACCTCTCCGACCTTTTACACCTTTATGTTCCATCCCGTGCTCTCCCATCTCAGGACTCTGGCCTTCTAAAGGTTCCTAGAGCCAGAAAAAAGACTATTGGAGAGCGTGCTTTTTCTTTTCGTGCCCCGTTTCTGTGGAACAACCTCCCTCAAGATATTAGGCAGGCTCTGTGGAGGTTTTTAAAACTAAGTTGAAGACACATTTGTTCACCCTATCCTACATGTTTTAATTCTATGGCTTTTAGTTTTTAAATGTTTACTGTTTTTAACTTGTATTTGTCTTTTACCTGTATTGCTATGTATCGCTTTTATTTTATTTATCTTTTTAGTTTCAAATAGTTGTACAGCACTTTGTTTGAAAGCGCTTTATAAATAAAGTTATTATCATTATTATATATTATGCCACCTGCCAAAACTGCCATTTTTTTGCCTTGTATTTTTTTAAATTTAAAACAGTTACAGTCACAAAACTTCATTAATGCATGACATATTATGAAGTCATCAGGTTACTACACCTGTCCTGTCCGGAAGTTGTATCAAGAAGAATCATGGCCTGAAATATTTTCACCTACAGTTTTTTGTTAAACTTTTGTTAAACTTTAAAAGGTTAAAAACACATTTTGCTCTGCAAATTGCCAAAACCTTTCCTGGCAAACATTCCTTTATTTCTTCTTTTCAATGTAATCAGAACTAAAAACTAAAAATATAATTTTTTTTTAACCATTTTTGTACACAAACGTCATGCTCATGGGGACAAAATCAGATGGGGAGCTTATAGCTCCTATTGGTACAACTTTAATTTTTCATTCATTGTTTGCGGGGTTATTACTTGTTCTAACTTCTGCTGTATTTATAAGTATAACCTATAGCTTAATAGTTGCTTTATTCCCTGTGGTGTTATCTTGGTATTTTTTTTTCATTGGAACATCCAAAACCAGGATAAAGTGTCATGATTCGGCTGTGTGGCAGGCAGGAATTGGACCCAAACACAAACTCACAGGGACACGGGGGATAAACTCAAAAAGCACAGCTTTATTGCTGGAAAAACAGATCACAAGTTATAGAAAACTAAACTGGGAAAAACTAAATATAAAGCTCACCAGGAAACACATGACACATTTTTGTTTGTGTGTGTGTGTGTGAGTGAATTTTAGTTTTGTACACAAACATACCAAAGGAAACAATCAGAATCACACACAGCATGAGGGAGATCGCGACACAGAACTGAGGGAGACGCGGACCTAAATACACAGAGGGTTAATGAGGGAAGTGGGAGCACACGGGGAACACAGCTGACACAGATAATCATAACGAGACAGGACAGGAGTGAACACAACATGACGCATACTAACAAAACCAAACAAAACACAAGGAGCATGAGACCAAAATGGAGCCCAGAAACATACAAACATACATACAAAAACAGTTCAAAACAAAAGATGCTGGAGTCCAGGGAAGCAGTGTCCATAGAGAACAGAAGGTCGACCCGGGGGACAACGGCACAAAAGTTCAGTTCGGTTATTCCGGGGGCCGGCCACGTAAAAAGTGCCAGCAGCGGCAGAGCGGGTCCAGAGGCCGGCCGCATGGAAGACGGCGGCGGCTCTCAAGCGTCGGGCATACTGGTCGAGGCTTGGTGGGCACAGGACCAGACGAGGCTGGACCAGACGACAGAGCAAAATGTCTTTTTAACCTTTTAAAGTTTAACAAAAGTTTAACAAAAAACTGTAGGTGAAAATATTTGATGATGATTCTTCTCACTTACAAGATAATTTTGGTTTCATGTCTGTCCAAAGATATGAATAATTTCTTTCAGACCTTAAACCAAGGAAAGAATTTGCAATCATCTTCTTTAGCTATTTTGTTTGATCTCCCATGCCTTCTGGTGTTGCTGAGCTGGTCAGTAAATACATTTTGTTTTTAAAAATGTACCAGATTGTTAATTTGGCCACTCTTAAAGTTTTTGCTAGGTCTCTGGAATGCTTATTTTGTTCTTTTCAGCCTAATTATGGCATCCTTTCTTTGTAGCTCCATCTCTCAGGAAAGCTATGGACTTCAAGTTCATCTGCTTAGTTTTTCATCAAATAATGAAGAAATAAACCTCACATAGCTGCCTGTCAGCCAGTTGTCCAATTCCTTTGAAAATGGAGATCTTAGTACAAAAATGACTTGAATTCCTAGACAGTGAATACAATATGTTTACCAAACTGTTGAATTAAAGCTGAACATTTGCGCTTCGATCACAGCTTGATTATTTAATTTAAAATCCACTGTGCTGGTGTTAAAATTATAAAATGTGCCATTAACCAAAAACCTATGGTCCTGACTGTATTTTAATTTATGTGAAGTAAACTTTGAGCTTGCTCTTGCAGTGTGTGTACTTGTACAACCCTGTAATAAGATTATTCTAACTGAAAACTGCATCTAACATACTTTCTGTTTAAAAACAAAAACAATGAGTTACATGTGGAATGGTTAGGGTTTTTTACCTAATATAAGTTAAAATAAGTTCTTCATCTTAAGCGAATGGCAATGTTCATGCAGTTCTTTGCTTAAAAAGAATTGATCTTGGCTTGTTTAATCACTGTCTTTCAAAACCAATGGCAGATCATTGATTTCTAATCTTCTTTGTTCATTTTTTTAGGTCCATGGTAAAGCCATAGAAACCCAGTCCACTGAATATCTGTTTCACTGATTGGTTCTTTGAATTTCCAACTTCACTGCTGGAGAACATATTTTTGTCATTTATTTTTGAAGCACAAACTGATTAAGCAAATTGTGAGAGAAAGTCAATTTCACACCACATTCATGTGCAAACACCAGAAAAAATATTTTTATTAGCAGTGACTCTCATATAAAGACTACAGTATAAAGTTGGCAAGTTCAGAAATATAGCTGTGTTTTACACACAACTTGTACACTTTAAAACCCATGGAGACCATGCTTTTCGGTTGATAATTCATTACCACACTTCTATAGACTAAAGAGGCTCTTCTTTCAAGCTTATCAACTATAATTGTGTGCAGGAAAGGACCTTTAAAATGTCGAATGATTTTTTTATGTGTGTTTATGTGAGTGAATGAGAGAAATAGAGAGGCACAGAGAGAAAATGATAAAGAGTCAGTGGAAGAGCATGTGCGTGTGTTCATGTTGGACATAATTAACTGGATGGTGCTGAGAGAAAGATGAGGGCAGGGCAGCTTTAAAGCTTTGTCAGACCATACTGACCTTGGTAACAAAGGCTTTTTGCCCAAAGTTATTAACAATAATTGGACCTAATTACATGATGAATAAAACGAGGAGGAAATTGCGGAGGAGTGTTCTATTGAACAGTCGTTACAAAGACTAGGAAATAGCACAATACCAGGTCGAGTAGAACCAGTACTCACTATTTCTGCTTTTGTGCATTTGTGCAATTATTTGGAAGTGTGCCTGGCCCACGTGCTCTTATAGCTGATGCTTTTGAAAAATAAAGAAATGATTTTAAGCACACCAGTTTACAGATTTCTCTGCTTCAGATTTATTTAATACTAAACACTTTGGAGTTCCATGGCTTTGCATCTTTATAATGAATTATAAGTTGTATCAGGCAGTACAGAGTGATTTTTATTCAACAAAGACTCAAACCCATTGTACCCATTTAGACAGTTAGTGTGTCAGGTCAGTGCTTATTTCCAATAAAGAAAGCCAAACAAGCTGTTTCTCACATATCTCACAATATGTTCTAAAATTATGTTAATAGTAAAATCGCCACTTTTTTTTTTATTACTGCATGACCAAATCTTTGTAAAACAGAAAGATATTTTGAGAAATTAGCAAGAAGGAAACAACAAGGAGGAAAGGTTTGTGTGACGAGCCAAGCACAGTTGAAGGTGTGTAAGATTACCTCTAGAATATCAAAGAGTCCCTGCATCAGAAAGGGTTAGGCCTGCCGTCATTAAGCATGCTCTCTTAATGATGAGACTCTCACTCTTGCACTGATGAGGGAAGAAGACAAACCAGCAGCCAGCCAAATGGAGTCAATTTTTGCATGGCAGGTATGTACATGTACGTGTACTATCTTATGTTTGCATACATGCATATTTGTGTGTATGATTTTTTGTGTAGTTGTTCCTAAGGGAGAGACAGAACCTCCAGCTACTTCATGTAAGGAATATTTTATTCAGGCTAATTTGACTGCATTTTAAATCTTTTCAACACATCCCCATCAGTCAAATAACCTAAGAAGAGAGACAGACACGATACTAACAACATGAATTTAGACAGGGAAGCAACTGAAGGGCGGACATATTGACAGGCCACAAGCACAATTGAATCAAATTAGTCCACAGTGTATTCATTTAGTCCAATTAGTTGTAAGACTAATACTATAAAGGGAAATTGCCAATATTCTGCTCACCTCCACTGCACCTTACACATTTTTAAGGTGAGCTTAAGGTCAAAGTCAAATGTAAAAACATCCTAGGTGTAACAACAAATAATTGATTAAACAATTTAAAATATAGTTCAAGCCATTATTAAATGTATTGGGTTTGAGTTATACCAAATGCCGCTGACAAGCACAGTGTTTTACTGTGCCCAGATAGCTTGTCATTCCAGGTGCTTAAAAAAAAAATCCCTTCTTGCCCCTGCAGGCGGTCTTTATCCTTCAAGCTCAGGTCCTATACCAGAGACCTGGGTGCTTGAGGGTCCTGTGCAGTATCTTAGCTGTTCCTAAGACTGCGCTCTTCTAGACAGAGATCCCCGATGTTGTTCCTGGGATCTGCTGGAGCCACACACCTAGCTTGGGAGTCAATGCAATGAGTGCTCCAATTACCACTGGGACCACTGTTGCCTTCACCATCCACATCTTCTCAAGCTCTTCTCTGAACCCTTGGTACTTCACCAGCGTCTCGAGTTCCTTCTTCCTGATGTTGCTGTCATTCAGTATCGCTACATCAGTCACTATGGCTTTCATCTTCCGCTTGTCTACCACCACTATATCTGGTTGGTTAGCCACCACCATTTTGTCCATTTGTATCTTGAAGTTCCACAGGCTCCTAGCTCAGTCATTCTCCACCACCCTAGGGGATGTCTCCCATTTTGACCGTGGGACTTCCAGGCCATACTTGGCAAAGATGTTTCTGTATACTATGCCAGCCACTTGGTTATGATGTTCCATGTATGCCCTCCTTGCAAGCATCTTGCACCTTGCTGTTATACGCTGGATTGTCTCAGGGGCATCTTTACACAGCCTGCACCTGGGGTCTTGCCTGGTGTGGTAGACCCCAGCCTCTATAGATCTTGTGCTCAGAGCTTTGCCCCTGTGCTGCCATGATTAGTGCCTCTGTGCTGTCTTTCAGTCCACCTTTGTCAAGCCACTGGTAAGACTTCTGGATGTCAGCCACTTCCTCTGGTCCATATTGTGCAGGGGCCTGTCCTTCTATAATGGTTCCTCCTCTCTCTTGAGTTTCTGCTGCCTGAGGTATTCACTGAGTACGCGGTCGGTTGGGGACATCTTCCAGATGTATTCGTGGATGTTCACTGTCTCATCCTGCACTGTTGTACTTACACTCATTAGTCCCCGGTCTCCTTCCTTCCACTTAGCATACAGTCTCAGGGTGCTGGACTTGGGGTGAAACTCTCTATGCATGGTCAGGAGCTTCCTTGTCATTATGTCAGTGGCTTCTATCTCCTCCTTTGGCCAGCTTATTATCCCAGCTGGGTACCTGATCATGGGCAGGGCATAGGTGTTGATAGCCCAGATCTTGTTCTTACCGTCCAGCTGACTCCTCAGGACTTGCCTGACCCTCTGCAGGTACTTGTTGGTTGCAGCTTTCCTAGCAACCTCTTCATGGTTCCCATTTGCCGGTGGGGTCCTCAGGTACTTGTAGCTGTCCTCAATGTCTGCAATGTTGCCTTCTGGTAGTTTGATCCCCTCAGTTCTGACTACCTTCCCTCTCTTTGTTACCATCCGACTACACTTCTGTTCCGATGTCATTGCTGTACATCCTGGTGGTGTGGATCAGTGAATCAATGTCTCATTCACTCTTGGCATACAGCTTGATGTCATCCATGTACAGGAGGTGGCTGACAACTGCTCCATTCCGTAGCCAGTATCCATAGCTAGTCTTGTTGATCTCACTGAGGGGGTTCAGGCCTATGCAGAACAGCAGTGGGAAAAGAGCATATCCTTGGTAGATCCTGCACTTGATGGTGACTTGGGCTATTTGCTTGGAGTTGGCCAATAAACTGTGTATGCCACATCCCCATTGAGTTCCTGATGAAGGCTCGTAGGGTCCTGTTTATCTTGTACAGTTCTAGGCATCTAGGATCCAGGTGTGTGTCGAGTCATAGGCCTTCTTGTAATCAATCCAGGCAGTGAACAGGTTGGTCACCCTAGTCTTGCAGTCTCAGGCGACTGCTCTGTTAACCAGTAGCTGGTGTTTTGCGGCTCATGTGTTGACCCATGTGCCTGTATATTTTAGCCGCTGTGATGCCTGACAGAAGCTTCCATGTGGTACAGAGGCAGGTTATTGGCTGGTAGTTGGATGTGACCAGGCCCCTCTGGGGGTCCTTGAGGATCAGGACTGTGGCAGTTCACCACTTACCTTTGTACCATTTCAAGTTATTCATTGGTCTTGAACAACTTGAATTGAAATAAATAACTGTAAAAATTGGGGTGTTCTAAATTTTTTGACCTGTAGTGTATATGCAAACGCACCTGTACATAGACACATACTCACCTACATATATCTACATACATACACACATACACTCACAAAAGAAAAACATTAGAAAAAGCAGCACTAAAACATAATTGAATGCACATTATCCATATGTGCACATATGCAGAGTAAATATGTCCAAATATCTGTCTGCAGCGATACGTCTGGGCTTTTTTTGGATCCATCCAGTGTAAACTGAAGTCGACCTCCCACAATTCCCTTGTGCTGTTTTCTTCAGGCAGCCCAAGTTCTTTCTGTTTTGTGTTGTGCAGCTGCCGTACTAAGCCAGAGGATGCTTTCTATTGTGGCTTTGTAGAAGTTCACAAGCAGCTCTTCTTCCTGAGGAAGAAGGAAGAAGAGCCTTTGTTGGGCTTTCTTCACCAGGTGTGATGTGTTCAGGGACCAGGTCAGGCCAGATGTTATGTGGAGACCCAGGAACTTAATGTTGTTCGCATGCTTTACTGTCTCTCTGTGCATGAGGAGAGAAGTGTGTTCTGTCTTCCGGGACCTCCTGCTATCCAGAATTACCTCCTTTGTCTTGCCTGTGTTCAGGATGAGGTTGTTGTCTAACCACCACTGTGCCAGGTGTTGGATCTCCTCTCTATAGTGAGTGTCATCATTGTCCGATATGAGACCCACTACAGTGGTATCATCTGCAAACTTCACAACTTCACACAAGCAGTCGTGAGTACAGAGTCCTGCCTGACACCTTATTCAATTCAATTCAATTCAATTCAATTTTATTTATATAGCGCCAAATCACAACAAATGTCGCCTCAAGGCGCTTCATAGATACAGAGAAAAGCCCAACAATCATATGACCCCCTATGAGCAAGCACTTTGGCGACAGTGGGAAGGAAAAACTCCCTTTTAACAGGAAGAAACCTCCGGCAGAACCAGGCTCAGGGAGGGGCGGCCATCTGCTGCGACCGGTTGGGGTGAGAGAAGGAAGACAGGATAAAAGACATGCTGTGGAAGAGAGACAGAGATTAATAACAGATACGATTCAATACAGAGAGGTCTGTTAACACATAGTGAGTGAGAAAGGTGACTGGAAAGGAAAAACTCAATGCATCATGGGAATCCCCCGGCAGCCTACATCTATTGCAGCATAACTAAGGGAGGATTCAGGGTCACCTGGTCCAGCCCTAACTATATGCTTTAGCAAAAAGGAAAGTTTTAAGCCTAATCTTAAAAGTAGAGATAGTGTCTGTCTCCCGAATCCAAACTGGAAGCTGGTTCCACAGAAGAGGGGCCTGAAAACTGAAGGCTCTCCCTCCCATTCTACTTTTAAATACTCTAGGAACAACGAGTAGGCCTGCAGAGCGGGAGCGAAGTGCTCTAATAGGGTGATATGGTACTACAAGGTCATTAAGATAAGATGGGGCCTGATTATTTAAGACCTTGTATGTGAGGAGAAGGATTTTGAATTCAATTCTGGATTTAACAGGAAGCCAATGAAGGGAAGCCAAAACAGGAGAAATATGCTCTCTCTTTCTAGTCCCTGTCAGTACTCTTGCTGCAGCATTTTGGATTAACTGAAGGCTTTTCAGTGAGTTTTTTGGACATCCTGATAATAATGAATTGCAGTAGTCCAGCCTGGAAGTAATAAATGCATGAACTAGTTTTTCAGCGTCACTCTGAGACAGGATATTTCTAATTTTAGAGATGTTGCGCAAATGGAAGAACGCAGTCTTACATATTTGTTTAATATGTGCGTTGAAGGACATATCCTGGTCAAAAATGACTCCAAGGTTCCTCACAGTGTTACTGGAGGCCAAGGTAATGCCATCCAGAGTAAGAATCTGGTTAGATACCATATTTCTAAGCTTTTCAGCGCCGAGTACAATGACCTCAGTTTTATCTGAGTTAAGAAGCAGAAAGTTAGCGGCCATCCAAGTCTTTATGTCTTTAAGACATTCCTGCAGTTTAACTAATTGGTGTGTGTTATCTGGCTTCATGGACAGATAGAGCTGGGTTTCATCTGCATAGCAGTGAAAATGTATGCTATGTCTTCTAATGATGCTGCCTAGGGGAAGCATGTATAATGTAAACAGAATTGGTCCTAGCACTGAACCCTGTGGAACTCCATAATTAACCTCAGTGTGTGAAGAGGACTCTCCATTTACATGCACAAATTGGAGTCTATTAGATAGATATGATACAAACCACTGCAGTGCAATACCTGTAATACCTACAGCATGTTCTAATCGCTCTAATAGGATATTATGGTCAACAGTATCGAATGCTGCACTAAGGTCAAGAAGGACAAGCACAGAGATGAGTCCACTGTCAGAGGCCATAAGAAGATCATTTGTAACCTTCACTAAAGCTGTTTCTGTGCTGTGATGAACTCTGAAACCTGACTGAAACTCTTCAAATAAACCATTCCTCTGCAGATGATCTGTTAGCTGTTTGACAACTACTCTTTCAAGGATTTTTGATATGAAAGGAAGGTTGGAGATTGGCCTATAATTAGCTAAGACTGCTGGGTCTAGAGATGGCTTTTTGAGTAAAGGTTTAACTGCAGCCACCTTGAAGGCCTGTGGTACATAGCCGATTATTAGAGATAGGTTGATCATATATAAGATCGAAGAATTAATCAATGGCAGGACTTCTTTGAGCAGTTTTGTAGGAATGGGGTCTAAAAGACACGTTGATGGTTTGGAGGAAGTAATTATTGAAGTTAACTCAGAAAGATTAATTGGAGAAAAAGAGTCTAACTTAACATCAATGGTACTAAGAGTAGCTGTAGATAATATTACATCTGTGGGATGATTATTGGTAATTTTTTCTCTAATGATAAAAATTTTATTTGTGAAGAAGTTCATGAAGTCATCACTAGTTAACGTTAAAGGGATGGTTGGCTCAAAAGAGCTCTGACTTTTTGTCAGCCTGGCTACAGTGCTGAAGAGAAACCTGGGGTTGTTCTTATTTTCTTCAATCAGTGATGAGTAGTAAGCTGTTCTGGCTTTGCGGAGGGCTTTCTTATAAAGCAACAAACTATTTCTCCAGGCTAAATGATGATCCTCTAAATTTGTGACACGCCATTTCCTCTCCAGATTACGAGTCATCTGCTTTAGGGTACGTGTTTGAGTATTATACCACGGGGTCAGGTACTTCTGATTAGAGACCTTAGTTTTCACTGGAGCTACAGTATCCAGAGTCGTACGTAGTGAGGAGGTGAAATTATTAACAAGATAATCGACCTCTGTTGGGGTAGCGTTCAGATAGCTGCTCTGCTCTGTGTTGGTACAGGGCATTGACGATGATAACAGTGGCTGGATTATATTCTTAAACTTAGTTACAGCGCTTTCAGAAAGACATCTACTTTGATAAAGTCCACTCTCCACTGCTGCGTAATCAATTATTGTAAATGTAAATGTCATCAAGAAATGATCAGACAGGAGAGGGTTTTCAGGAAACACTGTTAAATGTTCAGTTTCTATGCCATATGTTAAAACAAGATCTAGAGTGTGATTAAAGTGGTGGGTGGGTTCTTTTACATTTTGAGAGAAACCAATTGAGTCTAACAACAGATTAAATGCCATGTTGAGGCTGTCATTTTTAGCATCAACATGGATGTTAAAATCACCCACAATAATTATTTTATCTGAGCTCAGAACTAAATTAGATATAAAGTCTGAGAAATCAGACAGAAACTCTGTGTAAGGCCCAGGTGGACGATAGATGATAACAAGTAAGACTGGTTTCTGAGTTTCACAGCTGGGGTGGACAATGCTAAGCATCAGGCTTTCAAATGAATTAACAGTCTGTCTTGGTCTTTCATTAATTAATAGACTGGTGTGAAAAATTGCTGCCACACCGCCCCCTCGACCTGTGCTTCGAGATTTCTGGTAGTTAGAATGACTCGGGGGTGTTGATTCATTTAAACTAACATAATCATCCTGCTGCAACCAGGTTTCTGTAAGGCAGAGTAAATCAATTTGTTGATCAATTATTAAGTCATGTACTAACAGAGACTTGGAGGAGAGAGACCTAATATTTAATAATCCACATTTCACTGTTTTACTCTTTGGTTCAGATGTGGATACTGTATTGTTCTTTCTTTGTAAATGTTTAAGTTGTTTGTTGCTGGTTTTTAGTTTGTTTTTTGTCTTTTTGGAAGCAGACACAGTCTCTATGGAGATGGGTTTTTGGGGGGGTAGCAGGAGGAGAGAAGCTGCAGAGAGGCGTGTAAGACTGCAACTCTGCTTCCTGGTCCCAACTCTGGATAGTCATGTTTTGAGGGGTTTAATAAATTTGTCCATATTTCTAGAAATGAGAGCTGCTCCATCCAAAGTGGGATGGATGCCATCTCTCCTAACAAGACCAGGTTTCCTCCAGAAGGTTTGCCAATTATCTATGAAGCCCACATCGTTTCTGGGACACCACTCAGACAGCCAGCAATTTAAGGAGAACGTGCGGCTAAACATGTCACTCCTGGTCTGATTGGGGAGGGGACCAGAGAAAACTACAGAGTCCGACATTGTTTTGGCAAAGTTGCACACCGATTCAATATTGATTTTAGTGACCTCCGATTGGCGTAACCGGGTGTCATTACTGCCGACGTGAATTATGATTTTATTGAATTTACGTTTACCCTTAGCCAGCAGTTTTAAATTTCCTTCAATGTCGCCTGCTCTGGCCCCTGGAAGACAATTGACTATGGTTGCCGGTGTCTCTAGCTTCACATGTCTGAGAACAGAATCACCAATTACCAGAGTTTGACCCCCAGCGGGTGTGTCACCGAGTGGGGAAAAACGGTTAGACACATGAACGGGTTGGTGGTGTACCTGGGGCTTCTGTTTAGGACTACGCTTCCTCCTCACCGTTACCCAGCCGTCTTTCCCCAGCTGCTTGGGATCTGCCGGGGAACAGCTAGCGGGGCTTACGCTATCTTCGGCTGCACCAGCTACAGGGGCCTGGCTAGCTAAGGGTGAGATCAGGGTGCAAAGCCGAGTCTCCAGTTCAGTAATCCTGGCCTCCAGAGCTGCAAATATGCTACATTTGTTACAGATATCATTACTGCTAAAGGAGGCCGAGGAATAGCTAAACATCTGACACAATGAGCAAGAAAGTGCAGAAGGGACAGGTGAAGTAGCCATGGTGCTAACGGGTCGGCTACGAGCTAAGCTAGCGAAACAGTACAGAGACAGTGAGTGAATACTTTGGCTATAAATTAGGTAGTGAGTACACAGAAAGTGTGCTTCGGATGAAGCACGTGAAGATTATACTGTGAAAAAAGAATGTATTTAAAAGTTGTTAATTAAACTGCTAAGCAAATAAGCTACTCAGAAACACCACTGTGTTTGAGCAGGAACAGGAAGCGATACTATACCACAGAGCGAGCGAACACCAAGTGACAGCGCCACCGACAGGACAGGACAGGAATGTGTCCCCTTATCTGGTCTTCCAGCTTTGTTGGTGTTAATCCTCCTCAAGGTGGAACTCATTTGGTGTAGCTGCAGGACGAGAGGCTCGTTCTGCTCCTCCAGCCAGAAGAGTTGTACAGCCTCTACTGCTGACTGAGCCTTTTTTCAGTTCCTTCCAGGTCCTGCTATAAGCCAGTATGTAGCCTGACCGGTAGGCAGCACCTTGAGCTTTGAGCAGGGACTGCACTGTCTTCTCCATCCAAGGTTTCCGATTTGAGAATATATAGTTCTCAATAACATGTTTCTGTATCTTCACTTGAAAAATTAACTTAAACAAGAAAGACATGGTGATAAAAAATGGCTACTGTGTACTGAGTCTAGAAGCATCCAGGTGTGATACTTCCTAAATCTGTTTTCCTTGAAGTCCATAAGGACAGCTCTGTCTGAGTAAGCATGTCCACCACCTGTTACTTGCAAAGGCACAAACGGGGCTATATTACATGTATAGTCCAGACAAAGAAACAAGTATTTCCACATAAGTGAAATGGAAAAAGTAACATCTTTAAGTTAAAGAAAGATCTTGGTTGATTTCTTATGGTGAAGCAATAATTAAGAGCTGAAAGCCTCAACATTTCTTTTATGAACAGTCAGTAACACCTACACAGAATTGTCCCTAACATGCTTAACCCTTTCACACATAGTTGTCACTACAGTGGACAGCTACTCAAAGGCTGTTTTCTTGTATTTGTGTCATTGCTGATGGTATACTTGCACATAAACCACTACATTGCACACTGATGTGTCACTCCATACCCTGCCACCTACTGGGCGTTTAATCTTAGTATAGATGTGTGATGTGTTTCATTGTAATTATTGTTATTTAATCTTGTCATGCATGAATTATGACAACTTCAATCAGGATTTTTTTCTTAAGTATTTTAATTAATCTTTTTATGCCTAAAGATGAATAAAAATACTTAAGAAAAAAATCCTGATTGAGGTTGTCATAATTCATGCATGAAAGGGTCCAATTGTCCAGTTGACATCTGTGCACGCTAGCACATATTTGCAGCTGCTAAAAGGTTGTTTTACAGAAAAGGCTGTGCATACATGAAATTTCCCAAGACTCATTGTTGCTGGGGCTGGCTTTTCTTAATCTATAAACAATAGGTAAAAGTGGCCTCAATGGGTGGCAGAGGGCAGCCAATGATTTTTTTAGGTGATGTTAATTACCTTCCGCGCAGCCTTCCTGATCTAAATTTTGACTTCTGGTGGAGTAGTCATGTGTGCAAGGGCATACACTAGGGGGCTGTGAGCGTAGCCTGAATCAGTGCTGAGTGAGTTATTTAGGCCGGTTGGTTAGGAAGTCTTTGATCCAGGACCAGGTGGCAGGGAGGGATCTGAAGGTGGTGCAATTTGGTGGTGAGGATGTCTGGGATTATGATGTTGAATGCTGAGCCATAGTCCACAAAGAGCATTCTCACATAGTTTTTCCTGTTCTCCAGATGGCTCACCACTCTGTGAAGGGTGATGGTGATGGCATCCTCTGTGGACTGATTTGCTCTGTAAGCGAACTGGTGGGGGTTGAGGGACGGGGGTTAGACAGTCTAGTCTCTGATGTCCTGAGAGACTATCCACTCGAGGGAGTTCGGGAACGCGGGGGTAGGGGAGGGGTGGCCTCAAACCAAGCAAAGAAGGTGTTGAGCTCCTCTGCGAGTTTGAGGCTGCTGTCAGGGGTTGGGGGAGCTCTGGCCTTTGTAGTTAGACTTGGACTTGGATGCCTGTCCACACCTGGCAGGGGTTGTTGTCTATGAGGAATCCCTTTATCCTCCTCCTGTAGGCCTTCCTGGCTTGTTTGATGCCCCTCTTCGGGTTGGCGCTGGCAGTGCTTTACAGAAAACTGTTCCTCAGCCTGAATTACATGTTCTGATTTGAGCCTATACTTCACTTGTGATCCAAGGTATTGAGTTTGGAAAAACCTGGATGGTTTTTGGTCACTGTCACTGTCACAGTCTTTACAGAGCACTTAATGTAGAAAAGGACAGATTTAGTGATGTTGTCCAGGTCCTGCTGTTCAACAATGCTGTTCAACAAAACAGTCCTGTAGCTTGAGGAGGGCATCATCTCGCCTTGTTTTAAAATGACCTGGGTGCTTGGAGGAGGGGGATGTAGGCATGGTAAATGGCCTGTATTTGAATGGCGCTTTACTTGTCCCTAAGGACCCCAAAGCGCTTTACACATTCAGTCATCCACCCATTCATACACACATTCACACACTGGTGATGGCAAACTACATTGTAGCCACAGCCACCCTGGGGCGCACTGACAGAGGCATGGATGAGGAGCAGAGAGAGGTGGCCAGATTGTCTCAAAGGTGGGAGAGGGGGGTCACTCTGTAGGCATGCTTGATGTTACTGTACATGGAATTAAGTGTTTTGCCCCCCCGCCCCCCCAACATATTAGTGGAATTTGGGGAGTACAGATTTCAAACATACCTTATTCTCCCTGCACTGTCTGTGTCACTTGCTCTTCCCAACAATAACCCATGGAGCACCTAGAGGTCTCGCAATCTCAGGTGGGTTATTATCAATCCAATCTGAAGTTAAGTCTGGATTCAGGCTGAGGCTGATGTCTATTAGTTCATGACGACTGAATGTGATCACAACGAAAAGACACAGAAATACAAAAGGTGCGCAGTCGTTCGGAGCACTGTGCTGCTGCATATGTCCGTACACGCTGCCATCTTGCTTGAGTACAAGAACAGGGGAACAGTTTACAGGGTTAGGGCAGTGTAAACATGAAGTCAGGCCTGTAAAGGGTACTCGGGAATGAGCACCTTGTGGCCAGTCCTTAGCCCTTAGGACCTGGCCGGTCAAAACAAAAAGAGGACACATCGGCCATGTCCTCCTGTCAGTCCACCACCCGCAGGAAGCACCGTAGCGGTTGGATAGGGGTTTTGAATATATACGGCATCCGTACTATGGGTGCCCCACAGGGAACGGTTCTGGCTCTGTTCCTCTTCACCATCTACACTGCTGATTTCTCCCACAACTCCACCCACTGCTTCCTGCAGAAGTTCTCTGATGACTCTGCAGTAGTTGGCCTCATTACTGATGGGGATGATAGGGAGTACAGAGAAGTGACCCAAGACTTTGTGGAATGGTGTCAGCAGAATTACCTCCAGAGCAACACTGGAAAAACCAAGGATAGACTTCCACAGACACAAAAATCCCCCGCAGCATCTCTGCCGGGGACAGGAAGAGACTGAACAGACTGATCCGGAGGGCCAGCCCTGTTCTAGGATGCCCTCTGGACCCAGTGAAGGTGGTGAGTGACAGGAGAATGGTGGCTAAGCTGTCATCTCTGTTGGACAACATCTCCCACCCTATGCAGGAGACTCTGACAGCACTGAGCAGCTCCTTCAGTGGCTGCGGCACCCACGATGTGGGACGGAGAGATTCTACAGGTCTCTCCTTCCTACTGCTGTCAGACTCCACAACAAAGACTCCGCAGCTGACCAGACACACACATCCACACATGTGCATTAATACTAAGTGTATTTTTTTTCTGACAATGTGGTATTTTGTTCTGTTGCATATAGTATTTTATTCTATTGCATATAATATTTATAGTATTTTATTCTACCATATATAGCATCTTATTCTCATTATCTAATGTTATTCCATTTTTTTCTAAATTTTTGCTACTGTAACTTTGCACTGTCCACTTTCTGCTGTGACACAACAAATTTCCCACGTGTGGGACTAATAAAGGTTTATTTTTTCTCTCTTTATCAAATTAATTACATACTTTTTTGTGTCGACATTTACTTAAGTGTAAAACATAGCATTTAAAATACACTGGCATGTTCTCAAAACTACAAAGTGATACAGTGATATTTTTCTATTAAATAACAATACTTTTACCTTTTTTTTCTCCATGGGAATTACCCTGAAACAATGTGATGATGTTAGTTGAATAGTTTTCATTGCTTCATTGTAAATGTAAATATTAAATGTAACTGCATTAAAAAAGTAACAATTTATTTCAATATTGTGAGCATGCTGCTGGTTTTCATACTACCACAAAAATCACTAGTAAGCCTCCAGCCAGAGGAGGAACTATTTAGTTTGGCAGGTTTTGACTCTAAGCATTCTAGTACTTATACACCATTGTACATAGAGGAGGACATGAGATTTTGTCTGTCTTGTTTCCTGAACTCCCAGGAGTGGTGATGAAGCAATCCATGTATGACAGCACTGTGGACTAATTGGACCACAGCTGATCTACAGCTGGGCTACAACTGTCACTCAGTGCTGTACCAGGGAAAGCCCTGTGCCACATTTTTGGCTTGCGTGAAGATATGAGCTTTACTGGACATTTTCACAATTTTCACTTTCCTGTTGGCTTTTTTCCCCTGTATTACCCACGTAATGTGCTAAACTTGTTCATCTTTATTAACATATCAGTATATTCTTGCATCTTCTCTTCTTAATAAGCTGAAAGTGCAGCTGTGAGGAGAAGAAAATTTAAGTTTAATTTTGCAGTGACAGTAACTCTTACTTTAGTGCAGTTCCAGGGGCCACAACTTTTAAATGCAGATTCTCAGTGTCATGGATTTGGTGGAATACCTGTATTGGTTTGCTCTGAAATGTGTTTATTACATCACTTCAGTTCCACAGCAACCACACAGATGTCAACCAGCTTGAATGCTGACTTTGTTAGCTGTTTCTTTGCACCATCTGCAATTTGAGCATAGTACTTTAGTCAATCATATGATAATATGCTGGGGCTACTTGTTGTGGTGGCTGTGCTGTGAATTATGACCAGCTATCACTCAGTGTTCTTCCGAATCCCACAAATGACACTTATCAGATGTTCTCATGCCAAATATCTTATTCTTCACACTGTGAAAGTGCCAGAGTGCCAAACAAGCTACACTGTAAGCACATAGCTGGACTCTTGAAAGATTGCCAAAGCAACTAAATTGATACTCAAATTCAGAGACCCGAGAAAGTATCCACAGCAGGACAGTGGCACCCGGAGTCTGTAACAGGTTAGATTAATCAAGCTCACCACTGTCTCCTGATCTCATTAAAAGAACATTATTTGCCAGAGACTAATGGGAACCTAAGCTGTGTTTTCTTATGTTGAGTGTAAGATAATGATTATTAAAAAAAAGGTGGGAATAAACCTTCCCTTGAAAAATAGCATATAACATATAACAGTGGCACAGACGTGTTGTGAACTAGGCTGCAGATAGAGAGGGTAAGAAGTTGCCAGTGATTGCTGATTGTCTGTGTACTCAGAGAGATTGCAAATATTACAGGTTTTTATACATATCTGCCCAGTGTCGCCTATGTTGTTATTTTGCAAGCTTGATGTAGGGTTATTTGCGGCTTTCATTTTTCAGCCTTGGCTTTCCCTCTAAAAGCAGTGCTTTTGTGTAAAGGTGTGTGATGTTGTGCGTTTTTGTGATTGTTTCAATGTGCCTCGTTGCATGTGTGCAAGTATATCCGTCACCATGATTGATACTATATGTAAAACTAAAACTGGCCCCGCCTGAACACTGTAATAAATTGCAATTGATGACAACATACCCAGAGACAGCAGGATGTGCCCTAATACCAATAAATCCATCTTTCTGATGTACTCTGTCAATTTACTCTCATTTCTTCCCGCCAAGGCATTATCGCCAAGTAACACAAGAGTAGCTTTATCCTGCATCACAGAAAAAGAGAGAAAATTCCAAGAGTGAAAATGAGAGAGAATCTCGGAAAAAGAAAGAAGCAGAAACTGCTGATCACGTATCACAAAGAGAGCCCATTGAAACTCATAGTTGTTCATTTTTCACTTCAATTCCCATTGCTATTTCCAAAAAGGATGCAGCAAAAAAATCATTTGCAGATCGAATTTTGTTTGTTTAATAGGAGTCAGTAGAAAGGCTCCTATAATGGAAAAACAAATATGGTATATTTCAACAGTCACAACACAAACGCATTTGGTAAAGGGTTAGGGGCTTTTTGCTAAAATGTAGAGTGTTTTCAGATATCTAATTTTGAATTGAATTTATTGCATGTGAGTTCAGGCTAGTCATTTTTTAAAACCTATTTTATGTCTAAACACAAGTTTGAACTGATACTGATGGCTTGTGGCTTTCTTAAGTCTTATTGTGTCAGTATGCAAAAAGAATACTGTTTTACTTGATCTGGTTGTGTGCTCAGCATTCTTTATCTGCCTTTCTCTTTCATCCAGTGGCTCATCTTAACTGACAGCCCACTGAGTGTCATTTGATGGCAAGCTTTATTCTGTCTAACTTCTTGCTGGGTTGCTCTTTTGTGTGCCAAATCTGTCAAAATTATATTGTGAGCATTGTACCTCCAGCCTACCCTAAAATCGTATTCACACAGTGCCTTATCTTCACTTAGGACTGCTTGAGTAGGTAAGGGCCTTGAGCAGAATACATTAAAATGTGGAGATGCATGTTTTCATTATACACTAAGAACAACTAAAACTCTTTGGACTTACTTTGAACTTGTGGATATGAAGTTTTAAGGGACACGACTTGAGCGTGTTCCAAAAAGTTTTTGTTGTGATTCAGACCCAAAGTTTTAATGACTCGACTGCTGCACAAGACTGCAGATTTATTAGCAACTGGCTGTCTGCGAACACAGAAAATGTTTTGCATGTAAACATGAAAGCCTTGATATCACATCACATGACACAGACGTGCTGAAACACACAGGTAAATGCAAAAGCAAAGCATTAAAGCTGAGACCCCTGCAAAGTCACTCAGACAAATCCAGATGACATCTTTAATATGCATACATGCTCATGTTAGAGAGAGAGAGAAGTGAGTAAAAAGCCTTCATGCACACCCAAACACACAAGCACACTTAGACACATGCAGTGATCTGTTGTCCTTGTTGTTTTTTTCTGCTTTGCCTTTCATGTTCAAAGCTTAGTGTGTGATTCCTGCTTCTCCACTGAGGATAGAGGGAGAGAGCATAATCTGTGTGACGCTGTAGAGGTGAAGAAAGAGGAAAAGAGGTGGCAGAACGAATGAAACGCAAGGGAGAATGTATAATTGAGCAACCTTGGCAATCTCACATCCTCATAACACGATTAGGACTAACCTGGCATCTAAATATGGAAAAGGAATATGTTCCTGTAGGTTACCGTTGCCACAGGCCTCCATATTTAACATGATAAAATTTCATAATATTTGTTGATTGCTTATTCCCTGTAGGTGGATGCAAGCAGGGTGTTTCTTCATCTGCTGCTCAGTCCTCTATAAATGTCTGTGAATATGAAAACCAAGTCACATCTAAATGAAAAAACAGTCAGCCACAAAAAATACTCCATCCAAGACGAAAAACAAAATACGAAAATCTCCCAGCAGTTAAATATTAGCAGCATACTGATGAGAACAGTCAGGAGAGTCACCTCAGATTTTAGCCATCGAAATGACCATCGGCAGAAATGATAGGTCAGTGGAGCCCATATGTGTTTGTGTAACCATAATAAACAGAGTCAGCGTGAAGCAGAGATAATGCCCAACAGAAATTAACAGCAAATAGGCTCCAGATTCATCTTTCTGTTCCCATGAACACACACACAGACATTCGCTGTACCTCTCGCACAAGGCCAAGCCCAGTAGCAAAGGGCCAGAGTGACAGAAGAAGCAGTTGGCAGAATATCAGCAAATGACAGCACATGTAAGAGAGAACATTGGTACATGTGTATGCGTGCACATGGTGACACACAATATGTGTGTATGTGTGTGTGTATGTTGACAGAGACAGCTGGGCTTTAAACAGGACCAGGCTGTTGGATAAATCAATGAGGCAGTGGGGTGGCCACCACCTCCCCTGTTACTCAGCAGAAAGGACCCCTATTCATGTCCTTAGGACACATCTTAATGTATGTGTGTGTGTGAGAGAGAGAGTATTTACCAGCCGGTGTTTATGGATCCTGCAGTGTATCGCAAAACTTGGTTTTGCAAAACCATCAACTGTTTCTTTTGCATTGTGTCATAAACATTATTATGAAAAATGTCTAGGAAAATATCAAGGGATTCAAATTTAGTGATTTTCACTCTTGTTGATGGAACTGCTGAACTATGATCACACCTCCAGTTATTACCTTGGTCTCTGGAGCGCAAAAGGTCAAGGAATTATCTGGTTTTGAAGTTCTAAAGTCGAAAAGTTTTAAAATCTACACTCAGAAAAATCTCAAATAAGGCACTTGTTTGATTATTTAAGGTATAAAAATGCTTAACTTGTCACGGTTCTGGGTCGGTTCGACCCAGTATTTTGAGTTCTGATGTTTTGTTGTGTTTGTTTGTTGTGTTTTTTGGGTGCTATGATTAGTATTATTATTATTATTAGAATTCCATGTTTCTGTTTATTCGTGTTTCAGGATTTGTGTCTCATGTTTAGCTTTGAGTTCCATGTGTTATTTTCTGTCTGTCTCTCAGTGTCGTGTCTGAGTCTTTGTGCAGTGTTTTCTGGTTTCCTGTTTTATTGTGAAGGTCTGCGTCCCATGTGAGTGTGTTCAGATTACCTCCCTTGTCTTGTCTCGTTAATTACTCCCAGCTGTGTCCCCCACCTGTGTGTTTCTCTGAGTGTATTTAAGTTGTGTCTTCTGTCCTTGTAGTTGCTGGTCCGTCTGTGTATCCACCATGCTTCATCTGTGTATTCTACCTGCTGTCAACCGTCATTTACCTCCGTCCATCCTCCTTCGTGTTCATGTCCTGGTTTGTGTTCAGTAGTTTAGTTGTTCTCAGTTTAGATAGTCTTCTGTCCCGTTTGCCGTTTCTCTATTTGCATTTTGTGTTCAATAAACGACCTCACCTTCACAAGTGCCTGCGACTGAATCCTACTTTAATATTTCCACACGGCTCATCTCACTCGCCGTGACAGTACGGACCAGCCACAAATGGATCCAGCGGCATTCGCCCCTCCCAAGGAGCTTCAGGAGGTCATAACTGACGCAGCCTCCAGGTTAGTGAACCTATGGCTGGAGCACGAGGGAGAGGGATCTCTCAGACCTGTGGAAGCCATGCTACAGCAACTCATTTCCGGTCACCCCTGGCTCTTGGCCTCCCTGCACCCGCTCATTCAGGATTTTATACTCCACGAACTACACCTTCACAATAAAAATTTAGGGAATTAGAATGTTTGGGACGCTCTTTCACATGCACTGGTTCTTTCAGAGAGAGCAGTAAACCTCACAGAAACAGTTTTCTCTGACCTTATTGTCCCATTCTCACTTCCACCCCAGTCAACGTCAGGTCTGTAACGCTGCCCGCAGTTCAGTCAGCCACCCAGCTGCCCGCAGTTCAGTCAGCCACTCCACCACCTGTTACACCTCCACTACAATCATCTCTGCTACCTGTAGGTCAGTCTGTAGCCGCTTCGCTACCTATAGCTCAGTTGCCACTAGCTCAGCTGTCTGCCCACTCATTCATTAAGCCACCATCCTCACCGTCTCATTCCAAGCAGGGAACACACTTCACCACAACATCTGCTGGTTCTCTTAAGCTGGCCATCTCAGAGACAGTTACTCCCTCTAGGGCCTCCCCAGAGGCTGGGTGTCAGCCACCAGCCAACTCTGGACCCCTAGAGATCAAGACGCCAGCAGCTTCACTGGAGAACTCATCTGAACAGTCTCAGCTGTCAGCACCCACTGAGAGTTCAAGTGAGCTCACCCATCCGCCCCTGTCCTCTGCTGGGTGTGTTGGGGAACCAAGCCAATGTGTCGCTCAGCTCCAGCCAGTGTCCACACTGCCAGAGGTCTCTGTACCTGCTGCTTCAGTGCCTGTCTCCGCTGGAGGGTCAGAAGGACCCATTCAGCCGCCTATCTCCGCTGGAGGGCCCGAGGGGCCCATGCAGCCGTCTTTTGTTTCTGCTGGGGGTTCAGGAGAACCCAGCCAGCATTATGCCATGTCAGCTGGAGGGCCCGAGGGGCCCATCCAGCCTCAAGTCAAGTTAGCTGGAGGTTCCGAGTCGCCCGTCCAGCCTCATGCAACATCTGCTGGAGGGTCCGAGGAGCCCACCCAGCACCACGCCTCATCAGCTGAGGGTCCTGGAGGAGTCCATTCGGCCACCACCTGCTCCACCACCTACAACTTCCACACCGTCACCTGCAGCATCACCGCCTAGTTCCGCAGCTGCCACGCTGCCGTCAGGTTCCGCAGCCGCCTCGCTGCCTCTGTGTCTTCATCCATGCCTGGTCCAGCCTCTGTGTCTTCATCCACACCTGGTCCAGCCTCTGTGTCTTCATCCATGCCTGCCGCGTCAGCTTCATCCTCGCCTGCCTCGTCTGGTCCTGCCTCGTCTGGTCCTGCCTCGTCTGGTCCTGCCTCGTCTGGTCCTGCGGTTGCCACACCGTCATCGGATCCAGCTCGTTCTGTTCCGCCTCGCCTCTGCCGGCCGCTTTCTAGGCCTCTAGATGGGCGTCATGGCCACCAAAGCCGGCCTCCGGAGAGAGCTCGTCACCGCCACTGGCTTTGCAGCCGGCCTCCGGGCCTGCCTTGTTGCCACCACTGCATTCCGCGTGGCCGGCCTCCAGATTTGATTCATTTGCGTTGCCGCCGTTGCTGTCCGCACGGCCGGCCGCCTGAACTGTTGTGGCACTTGTGTTGTCGACCTCCGGGTCAACCCCCTGACCTTATTGTGGACTCATGAATGCTCTTGTTTTGTGTTGGACTGTTTTCTTATGTTATGGACTGATCTGGACTCTTGTGCTCCTTGTTTTTTGTTTCGGTTTTACAAGGGATGGGGCATGTACAGTGACTTTCAATGTGCGAAGAGACGGAGCCGAGGGAATGAAACAGAGCCGAGGTATGTGGGAGGATAGGTGGTGCACCGGAGCTACCTGAGGATGAGGGACAAACAGATTTTCATGGGAAATTTCTCAGCTGAATAGAGAAAATCTGTTCACTAGTTGCAACAAGTAAGTGAAGATGCAGAGAAGCTTGAGTCATCATCTGTGTTGTCAAAAGCAGTGCATACTGGATTACCCACAGAATACTTTTTTATAGGCTTTTCATCCCATTCCTTCTGTATCAGAAAATCACAATTTACTGTCATACCTTCACTGAATGGATGAATGAGTGACAAACTAAATGTGTGTATTTTTTTGTCATTTGTTCTTTGGGACACCCAAAGGATATAACAATTTTATCTTTTGAATTTGCCCAAAAAGACTTCAATACTTTATAGCATTTGAAGGGGCCTTTGAAATGACCACGATGGGCCACTTCTTGAACTGGAACGCATCTCATGTTTTCCAAGGTTTTACTAAAGAAAAACAGAAAGGGCCAGAATATGCTGTCAAGCATCTCCTTTACACACAGTACAGAAGATTGCAATGACTTCCCTTTTGCACTACCATGACATTTTTCTTTCATCTGTTTCCTGTCTAGAAACTTCAAATTGAAACTTATTCTTCTTCTAGCTTCCAGGATAAAAACACAAAAAACACCATGAATGTTACAGAAGAAACTTTTTCATTCCCAGGGTGATTGTTGAAGCCACTTGGATCCCAGAGACCTCAAAGTCTCAGTTTTGGAGACCAGCAGAGGGGTGTAGGAGGAAGGGGGAGGGAGTGAATATGAATCACTACCCCGTCAAACAGGTGGTTTGTGTCCCACTGTCAAAGCTTTGATTTGAACTTTTTTGTTGTCTTGTGTTAACACTGTTTAATTTTGTTTTGTTTTTTTTTTCAGTCATCGTGTCATCAGGTTTCGATACTAAACTAATGAAATACTCACTCAAAACATTAAGCAAACTTTGCTACATCAGTGACCTCCTGACCCAGTATGAACCTTCCAGATCCCTCAGGTCATCTGGATCCGTTTTTTTTATCAGTTCCCAGAGTCAGAACCAGACACGGAGAAGCTGCATTCGGCTTTTATGCTCCATATGTCTGGAACAAACTCCCAGAAAGCCTCAGATCAGCTGAAACACTCAGTTTATTTAAATCCAGGTTGAAGACTCACCTGTTCTCAGCTGCATTTGAATAAAGCACCAAATCCACACTCTTAAGCTTAAATTTCAAAACTTATATTTTAACTACTGATTTTATCTACTGTTCTGATTTTATCTACTGTTTTTTTTATCAATTTTAAATCATGCTTTTTATTGTTTTTGTTTTTTAATGTCTCTGTAAAGCACTTTGAATCACCTTGTTGTTGAATTGTGCTATATAAATAAACTTGCCATAATGAGTATTCATGATTCACAAATATAACAACCTTAAAGGATTTTGAACAGGTTTTCAAATGGAGACTTTAACTTGTTTGTGTGTATAATATGTTAAATGTGGCTTTGTTCTACAGAGTGTTTTTCAATCCAACTCTTGCAGTTAAATCACATCAACATCACAGTACAGTTATGAAAATTTAAGTATCCTGTCTCACTAGCCAAGCCAGTGCAACCTGTTACAAAAGCAGAGTTCACCTGTTGCTATGGTTACAAAGACTATGAGATAGGCAGTACACTGAGAAATAAATTTCCTCTCAGCCAGCATGCATTCTCTTTTTTTATGACAAGTACACATCTCTGCTTCAGACTATGATGTAAAGTCGATCCAAGGTGTAGGAGGATGTGAGGGAAAGTGATGTGAGGTAGCATTGAAGGGCAGGTTAGTCCACCTAAACCAGTACAATATGGTCCAAGCTACATTAAAGAGATACTCATGTTGAAAGGTCCATGTTGTTTGCTGTCCTATTATGCCTATTCATTCAAAAAGTTTTCTTCATCCATAATCCGTCACTTTTTCTGTCCTTCGGCTTGCAGTAGAAGAGGTGCTTATAATGTCCTATTGCTGAGGTTATTGATGTCACCTGGATTTTATCCTCTTCACATCTTGACTGAATTTCTCTATTGTTGTCTCTCTATCTCAGTACCTCACTCCTTTTACAGCTGGGCCAACAGTTCCCCCTTCCAAGCAGTATGATGTTCATGCTTATCTTTAAGTGTGTCTCTCCCTCTGTTTTGACACCTGCATGCTGTCAAGGACAGGCAAACACTACATAGGCATTGGCAGGTAGTGCCAAGACACAAAACAGGCTTTGATGCTGTATCAGGTAGACTTCAAAATGTTTGGCCTACCTTGTACATCAAAGCCCTTTGGAGTTTAAGAAGTGGCAAGAAACAGTCGGAGTACTTCAGATGGCCCAAGTCGGGTTCTCACTAATGTTGTAAAAAATATGTTGTTTACCTCCAGACTAGTGAATAAAGGTTACTGTGTTACCTGATGCTCTGGGCAAGTTTCAAATGTAACACATTCATGAATACCCTTTTTTTTTAATCGTACCCATCTTTTTTGCCCCTGTTCATTCACACCTACACACCTTCTCATGTCTACATTGGTCATTGATAGGCTTTAACAAATACAATGTTCAAGCATCTGCTAGTTTCATTAGGGTACCTGACTGAGGAATTTCTTTTGGCAAGAGATTAAGATGAATGATTATGGGGATTTCTATGGTCACAGCGTGAATGAAATTCACCCTGTGATGTATTGTTAGAATGTCTTTCATGATACATGTTGGTAGTAGGGTGTGGTTATTAAAAATGAGGTAGGAGGTTCAAAGTATTATACAACTATCACCCTGCTTATTGGCAGGGGGCGGGGAATGGCAGGGAATTAGAAAGGAGGTTCAGAGCAAATATTAAACCTTTTAGGACAGTTTGTGGGACAGTTGAATCATTTTTCAAAAATACAATCATATGTATGTTTTTTTTTATCTTTGATGACCATATTTAAATGTGCATCATGGAGGAAATGTCTGGAATGTCTGAACAGGGAGTGAATAACTGACAGATGAATAAACATTTTTGCAAAACCTTTGTCAAAAATTGAAAGCAGGAGTTTTATCAACCTGGGATAACAGCATATTTATTTATTTTATTTAGTAACATCAACCATTAATTCAATCACAAGAAGCTTTGTATCGTTTAGATAACAAGTTTTTGTAGTCATCTAAAGTGTCATGGTCCTCATGTCTCGCCGGCTGGCTCTGTGTTAGGCAATATGTTTTGTTTTGTTTTATGCTCTCTCTCTCTTTCACTCTCTCTCCTCTGCCTCCGTTCTGCCTGGGTGGAGCTCATCACGGGCTCCTGCCTCTGGCCCACGCACCTGTTTCTAATCATCACACCTGCCGCTGATCTCCTGTAATCCTGAGCACTATTTAACATGGCAGTTCTGTGCTAGTCGTTGCTGGATCGTTGAGTAATCTACGTTAGTCTGCCCGGCAATTTCTGATCTGAATCTGTGTATTTATCTTAGTCTGTCTAAGAACTGAGTTCTTTGTGTAAATAGATCTTCCTGGACCTGTCCCTGTAAACCCAAGTGACCTGAAAGCGGTTGAGTGGTAAAGTGTGTGTAAGCGCGAGTGCCTGAAGTGGAATTACGAAGAGTGTGGAGTGTGGCTGGACCTCTCCCTTTCCCACGGACCCCGGAGCCATGGAGCCCTGGACACCCCATCCTCCCACCCTTTGGACATTGTACGTATTCGTACTTCAATGTAAATACAATCACTTCTTCTTTGCAAAGGATTCCTGGTCTGCGCCTGAGTCCATTTGAGAAACCTGAGATAAAGGATACAAAAACTCAACATATCATGCTTGTACTAAAATAAATTATACATATTTTGTTTAGTGACCCCAAGAAATCTAAAGCAGTCTTTTTTTAAATGAGCTCATTAATGAAGGACACCATTGTTTATATGGCAGATGGCAAGGCCACCGTTGCTTTATATTTTTTGTTTTTAATTAATCTTTTTTTTTTTAAATCTTCACTACAGTTTAAAGTAAGATGATCTGACTATACAAATATTTTTGTTATTTAAACTTCAGTATTACATATCTTACTGCAAACAAGCACAGGTTTACAGCACCTCTGTTTAAAAACTTTAGAAAATTTGCAGCAGGTTTTCCAGACATGGCTTAGGCCTGGTCAAGTCAGTGAAGGCTGCCAGTGAAAAAAGTGTATGGTTTAAGATTAGGCTTACCAGGTCTGGAAGACTAAACCTTAATATAGTAATAAAGTTAATGTAGTCTTTAATGCAATCCTTAGTCATTCCATTGCACATGTAAACATTGCCTGAAGTATTACAGAGTCAAGTGCATAACTCAACATGCCTCAGGCCTATTTCTTTTTTTCCATTACATGTTTTATAGTCCACCCATTAAGTGATTTATTAACATTTCACTACATAAGGTGAAGTAAATGTTTTGTTTCCACGAGTCAAACCCTTAACCCTGAACTTAAATAGATACATTGAGGTATGATGGGCAAAACACGTTGTTTCTATATATAAAAAACACAGTACATAAGCTTTTTATTGAATGGTGATATAAAATTTGATGACATAGCCACTGAATAATGCACTGTAGCAAACACACACACATACTGACTCAAAAGAATTGTTGTCATCAAAATGCTACATACACACAAAAACACTGCATCTCAGGAGAAATGTTTATTTTCAGAAGCTGTCTCTTTCGGTTCCTCTCGCTCTCCTTCAAAGATCCTTGCCTCACCCAAGCTGAGTGAGTTTCTGCCATGCCACCATGGAGAGTGTGAAAGTTAAAAGACAGTGTTTATTGTTTCTAAAGGAATATGAGAATACACAGACATTTCCTGCCACTGCTGTCTTTTTGAAGTGCAATCTCTGTTTATCTTTCTGCAGGGTTTTGGTTTACGTTTGAGAATACTCAAATAGGAATGCTATTACATTTTGTATGAAATAAACATCAAATATGATATGCTGTGCTGTCATCATAATTGCACCGCGAAAGAACCTTTATCTTTTTCAAAGCTCCTATTTCTGTAAAAAAAAAAAAAAAAAAAAGGACCAGATACATATTAACAGCAATAAACAGGTTTTACATAGGTACACAAGTAACAACAATTGTTTCACCGATCAAAACAATATTGTTACAACAAATAATGAAAACTATTTTTAACAAACTTACGGTTCCCACTGCAAGGCACAAACTGTCACTCTAAAATTTTTATTCCAAAATGAGACATCCTATATAACACAGGCTCTCAAAGATTGCTTCGCACTGCAATTTTTAATGATTATTTTCTGATGTTATTTATCAGAAGTTCTTAATTGACATAATTGTTTTTTTTTGTTTTTGTTTTTACCAACTAGGTTCTTAGAGCTTTATAGATACTTACTCTATAGATTGTCTTGAATTAAGCACCTAAGGCCTCAAATTACAGAGGCCTCTTAGCCACTCTAAGGGTTGGCAAGTGGTTCCTGGAGGTTGTGGGTGTCTCCAGGTAAAAATCAGTCGCAAAGAGGATGCTTCACCAAAACCTTCCTTGTGCTTGCTTTGGTCACTAGAAGATTGCCACAGTTTTTCATAGATTGTATGAACATTTAAAATCTTTGAAAGTAAAACATGCTTGCCACTGCAACACATTTCAAAAGACTCTTTTACGCTTTGATTTTGAAGGCAAGACTTTACAGGTTTCACAACTGCTTCGCGAGTCATTTACAAGTACTTTTTCCATTTAAGCAACTGGTGACAGCAGCAACCCACAAGTGACTGAACCAGTTGCAAGGAGGTTTTCAGTGGAGCCCTTTCAAGCTTGCTACTGCACGCTAACCAATCACAGAATGCATGTCCTTGCATTTGGTGATTACCAGTGTGTCACAGACCAGCATCTAGGCCTGAGCGTATGGGGCTTTAGCAATCAATTTCAGAGCGACTGCCAAAGTGACTTGCAACTGGTCAGGGAATACACATTGTTCTCCACATGACCAGTGGCTGCTAGATGTTTGCAGATAGGTCTGTAGGCCTGTTGTTTTTGTTTTGCCTTTTTTAATCTCACCACACATAGTATAATATGACTCATGGATCAGTAGTAGCAATAGGACTAACACAGGAGGCATTCAAAAACGGTGCTACAGATAGAGAAATGTGAAGTTGCAGCTCAGGTGAAGATACCCAAAAACTAAAAAATAAATAAAAAGAATATCTGGGCCAAGAACAAGGGCAGGAAAAACGATTACTTTCACTTTAGCTATTCCATCTAAAGTGATAAATTTAAGCTTTGAACAGAACCAGTGTGAACTTTCTTCTGCCTGTCTCCTCACTAGCTTCCGTGGTGTATTAACAGTGTACAAAAAAACAAGATCCATCAGGGATAACTTGCTTTGACATGAATGAAACATGTATGAAAGAAATTGCAAGCAAACAGCATAATCGGTAAGGTTGAGGTAGTGCTAAATGAAACTGTTTATTTGGGGCTTTCACACTTGTTTTGTCCAAGAAATCCAAAATGTCCACAGCATGAGGGCAGAGCAAAAATGTTACAAATGCTGTCACCCATAACAAGAACTGTAGAAAAAGGTGAAGAAAAAAAATGGCTTGGTCTGAAAGTGATGATAGAAAAAAGATTGCAGCACACAAACTAGACATCGGTGCACCAGGAGGGGGGACAGAGTGCCACTTTAGTGTCATCTAAAGTTGACAGAATATAAACATTGGTCACTGGTGAAAAGTCCATGAAAGGCATCCATCTTTAAAGATTGAACCACTGGAAAAAAAGGGAGGAATTCGGTGCTATTTCTTGCTGCAACAAAAACTAGAGACCATCTTTTGATGGGATCACACTAGGCACTTTGTCAATGAGTTGTCGGACCAGAGTCATTGCCAAACTGGGCCTACATTTTGATGTCAGCTAGAAGTTTGTAAAGTTTCATGACTGTATATTGCAATGAAACTGGTGAGAGTAAACCAAAAGAACCACAGCAAAAGCACACTCAAATCAATTTATCAGCTCTAAACATGATTACGGTAGCAATACGAGGAGCCGAAGAATGGAAAGGCAGAGATATCTAACAGCAGTGGCAGGGGACTTCTTACTAAATTGTTTAACACAATCTTGGAAAGCGAGAGGATGCCTGTGGAGTGTAGAAGAACCATACTGGTACCAATCTTAAAGAATAAGGGTAATGTGCAGAGCTGCAGTAACTACAGAAGAATAAAGTTGATCAGCCACAGCATGAAGTTATGGGAAAGAGTCATGGAAGCTAGATAAGAAGAGCGGTGAATATCAGTAAACAGGAGAAAGGTTTAGGAGAAATATATTTGGTTTGACAGCACAGAATGTGTTGCATCGTGCCACTGTGGCCTTAGAGAAAGCATTCGTCTGGGTGTGTCCACTGGAGGAAGTAGGATACTCCATTTTTATTCAGTTTTATTTATGTAGCAATTCGCAACAATAATTAAGGCTTTTTGTATTTTAGGATAATGCTGTATACATGTATACATATGACAGGGAAAGTACAGGGAAATAACATCTTACAAATTAACATTCATCAGTCTCAGGTGCTGACCATAAACCTGACAAAATGGACACTGGCCAAATCGAGGAAGTGTTCAGAAAGTCTGAGCCAATATAAGACAAATTTAAAAACTAAATTTGGGAGGAATGAAACATGATAAAGCTGTAACTTCATCATCAAATGCAGGAGTGACTGATTCTAGAACAAGACCAAATGTTACATGTTATTTCCACAGTGCATTAGAACGATTTGAAGTATTAAGGTATTCTATGTCTTTGTTAAACAAAAAAACACACACTTCTGAGTGGCAGCTTTTCCTATCCCCCCATGTCTTGTCTTTTCCCCTCACCTCAACTAGTTGCACCAGATAACTGCCTGATTCTGCCAGAGGTTTCTTCCTGTCAAAAGGGAGTTTTTCTTCCCACTTTCACTAAGTGATTATTAACAGGTATTTGTTTCATTTTTAGGTTTTCTCTCTGTTATTATAGGCTCTCTTTAGATAGTACAAAGCACCATGAGGGGAATGTGTTTTTGTGATTTAGCACTATATAAATAAAATTGAAGTGAAATTAATTAAATTTGCACATCAGGAATGGAGTCACTGTGTTTACTTCACTATAGATAATAATATTTCCTATTAATGTAATCCTGTAAGTTCCTAAATACATAATGTCTTATGGTAATTCACTGTCTGTTAAAAATGACATTGGCTTGTGGTCAGGGGTTACAGTTGGCTGGGGCATTCTGGGACCTTTAATTAGTAATTAAGTAATAATTAATTGTAATAGGCAGTTTAAAACAAAATAATATCAAAGCAATAATTTTCCATGTGCTGCAGCCTGATAATGTTTCCAGCTAATGCCAGGGAGATACTCACTAAACAACTCCTGGCTCATCAGCTAGTGAATGACATCGACTAATTGAAAGGTTCATGGTTCAATCCCTAGCTGCTCCAGTCTGCATGCCAAGGTATCCTTGGGCCAGATACCGAACCCCAACTTGCTCCTGATGTTTTCATTGAAGTGTGAATGTTAGATAGAAACCTCTCAGACCTAGAAGAAAGTGTATGTATGGATGAGATGGATGGGGGAATTATATATGTTGTATAAATACAAAATAAATAAATAGAAGGATAGAAAAGCACAATGTAGGAGCCATTTACCAGTGTCACTCCACAGTCTGTTTCAGCACATCCTTCTTTCTTTGTTTATAATTTGTAGTTTGCATAAACACTCTCAAACCTTTGTTTTTATCAAGTTTAATTTAATGAAAGCTTTTTTTTTCAAGTTAAGTGCTCAGCATGCTCATAAATTTGTTTTTCTTAGTTCGTTAGAAAAAAAAGAATAAAGAATAACTAAGTTAAAATACCACGTTGGAGATTCTGAAGCCCAGTTTAGCTCAAGAACATAACCATTCAGAGTCTTGTATAACATAAAGAAGTACCAACAGCTGCTACCTGCTGACCTCTGTTTACCTGGCAAGCCAGTATCACCTGTCTGTGCCCTGCTTGAACCTGCTCCATTGCCTTGTAAATTGCTACACTGATGTATTTAATGTAAATAAAAAAAAATTGGGCTAAAGTTCAAGTTAAGTTTTGTGGGCTGAAGATAAGCAGTGATCACGGAAACCTCTCATAATGTATCCTTTTGATCAAAGTTGATGTGGTTGGTACTCTGCAGCTAATCTGAACATAATAATCTGAAACAATTTTAATTACTTTGAATTAGTCTGTAACTTCACTTTCTTTTGAACTTTGCTTTTTATTTTATTCACAGTTAACCTGTTTCAAACCCATGTGTTCTATGTATCATAACCTACAAATTCCATTTGCTGTTCCAGACTCAAGCATATAATCAGTCAGTCAATCAATTATGACCACGGCAACATCTGATAACACCTCCTTTAATGCATTCTTGTTCTTTTTATATATCAACCCTTGTAAATAAATTTACAAGGGTTGATTTGATCCATGTATCCACTGGCCAAGAAACCCTAACCTGATATATACACAAAGCTCCAACAATCAGACAGTCCATTTTGAGCAACCACTTACCAAGAGTGGGGAGGAAGAACTCTTCTATCTTATCAGGAAGAGAGCTCCAGAAGAACCAGTGTCAAAGAGGGGCAGCCATCTTCTGTAACCAGTTGGGGCATGACGGGAAAAGACAAAAAAAAAGGAGCATAGAGAGGCTGGAAACCATTAAGATAAAATCTATGAGAGAAAGTAGGCAAAATAGCGGAGGAGTCAGTGTATCACTGGCAGCATAACGGAGATATGTTTAAGGGTCACCTTTATCAAAATGTAACTGTCTTTTAGGATCAGCCAATCAGACTTCATAGGTGGAAAGCTAAATCAAGCATTACAGATCTGAATCCACACTTTCATAAGTGGATTTAGCAAATACTTCTAAACATGTTTAAAGATAATTTTGTTAGGTTTGAAGAAACATGATAAACTTTTCCCATTCAACATTGGTCTTTGTTAGTTGAAAGGCTTTGTATTATTTGATTGTGTTGTATCTCAAAGCTTTAATTATTTTGTTTGTATATCACATCACTTCTTAAGTATATGTGTGTGCACCTGTGTCAGGGGGTGTGCAAGCCTAAATTATCTCCAGACAACAGTGCATATATCACAGGTTAATTGAGCTAGAACTCTGTAATGTGTTTGTGTGTTATTGTTGTGGGCTTGGGTATTACGCTAGTTTATCTCTGTGCCTTTGCATAATTGCTTTGTATGAATTTGATGCAGGAATAGATAGAATATCTAAGGCTGACTCATCTGTAATCATTTGCTGTGAACTGGCCACAGTGAAATAAAATGGATTGTAAATGATGGTGGAGCAATTGTTACAAATGCTTGTTTAAAAAAAGAAAAACGAGGCAACTTGCTGCAAGACACTTTGTATGTTTGGTTTCAGTCCATACAGCAGGCTAAACATACTTCAAGCCAAATGTGATGAAGCTGTTAACTAAAACAATGATAAGCAGTGATAACAGACTCTCTCAGCCACCAGGCTTTGTAAGTCTTTGATGTTGCCAAACTGCAGCCACACTTTGCAATCAGGGAGTGGCACCGTAAATGAGCTACTATCTTTACTCAAAAAACACACAAATATAGCTGCACACTCAGATACAGAGAGACACACATACAGTTCACATGCACCAACAGTTACGCTTGACACAAGCATACACACTCACATACGCGTTCTCAGTCTCTTGGATGGTAGTCATCTACATTATTGTGAGACAAAACGGAGAGAGTCAAAGGGAATAAGAGCTTGTACATCAAAGCCAGCTCGGTTGATAGTGATCGTAGCCTGTGGCTGGAGATGGAGATGTGCAACGCAAGTCATCACTCTCAGCAGGATTGCATGACATTGCTGTCTGTGTTTATATGCGTGTGTGAAATTTGACATCCACCAAGTCATTCATCCATTCATCCAGTTCACCGTCATATGTCTCAGGAAGGACTGTGTCCATCATGTTTGCTGTGTGTGTGTGTGTGTGTGTGTGTGTGTGTGTGTGTGTGTGTGTGTGTGTGTGAAAGTGCGGGGGTACATGCGTGCATTATTTTTCCTATGATTTCCCATGGTGAGCAGGCCTGGGGCAGATGTGATGCACCAGCTGTTATCTTTTATTTCTTCTTCCTCCTTTGCAGCTCATTGCAACAAATATTAATGCACATGAATTCATACAGGATACAAGCTTCAGAGGTTACAAAGTCTTCTCCAAAAACTATATCTTTCACATATTCAGTGACAGTTCATTTCTACTTGCACAACACTGGATTGTGTCTGCAACTTGTGACCAACCTGTATGGATGTCGATGTCTCAAGTAACATGACTTTTAAGCCTTTGTTGCTGATTCCTGTTATCCCTATCAAGAGTAAACTTGGATATTTGATTACATTTTTAACCAGCTCCATTTTTTATCAATGAAATAATTTTGAGACAATATTTTGAACCAATTGAATTGTCTACAGTCAAACTACCCACTCTCAGAGGTGATATGCATACTCTTGCTTTGAGAATTGAATAATGCAATATTCCCTAAAGGCATTATTTCAAGCAGGCCATGAAGTCAAGCCTTGCTGCAGTCCTGGCCGATGATGGCTTAGCCGATATGCTGCTATGCATCCAGTTGACAGTTTTCATAAAGGGTATGCTATTTACATTGGTTTAGCCTGTCTACAGTGGAGAGCACATTGAAACCCAACTGCACCTGAGCTCCTCTGTTCATGCTGGGTCTCACTTAGTCAATACCTGCTCTGTTTTGATGCATTCTCAATCATCCAGGAGAGTAAATCTCCAAAAGTTGATTCTGTTCATCTGGACGTAGCGTTTTGTGGGAGAAACGTTTCGTCACTCATCCAAGTGACTTCTTCAGTCTCAGCTGACTGCAGGTTTCCACAACAACAATATTGCAGAAGTTGAAGCAGAGCAACTACGGACGAAAGTTTCGGCCTGTCTCAGCAATGCAAAGCCCCCAGCATCCAACATCACCATGGAGGAGAGGAAGGCACTCACATCACTTAGTGATGACAACAACATTATCATCCCTCCGGCAGACAAGGGTAGGTGCACAGTATTGCTAAACCAGAAAGACTATCATGAGAAGATTTTGTCACTACTCAGTGATGAAAATACTTATGAGCCCCTGAAACGAGACCCAGGAAGTGGTTACAGGAAGAGGGTGATAGACTGTCTGAAGCAGTTAGAACAAGACAAGGCTAATGACCGGACCTCATACCACAGGCTATACCCAAGGGAGTCTACACCAAGTCTGTATGGTTTACCGAAAATACATAAACAGGGTACAACTTTAAGACCGACTGTCTGCATGATCAACTCTGTCACCTATAACATCTCCAGGTTTCTGGCTTCGATCCTCAACCCGCTGGCGGGCAGCTCTGAACACCACATCCAAAACACCATGGATTTTGTTGAGAAGGTGAGAGATGTCATTATGGAGGGAGATGAAACCATGGTCTCGTACGACGTTAGATCTCTCTTCATTTGCATCCCAGTCACGGAAGCGTTGGAGGTAGTCCGTAAGAGATTACAGGATGACACCAACCTCAGCAACAGGACCACTCTCAGCATCGACCAAGTGTGTTTGCTTTTGGAACTGTGTCTTCATTCCACCTACTTCACATACAAGGGTCAGTTCTACAGGCAGAAACATGGGTGTGCAATGGGCTCCCCAGTTTCACCCATCATGGCCAATTTGTACATGGAAGAAGTGGAAAAGAGGGCTTTGCTATCCTACCCTGGAACACCACCAAGTCATTGGTGAAAATCAAATCTCAGGACGTACTACATTTCACAGATCACATTAACTCAGCGGACCGACACATCAAATTCACCAGGGAGGATATGAAAAGTGGCAGGTTAGCCTTCTTAGACTGTGAGATTTCCATCAGTAATGGGGGACGTTTAAAAGCAGATGTGTACCGTAAACCTACACATACGGATCAGTATTTAAGGTTTGACTCACATCATCCACTGGAGCACAAACTGGGTGTCATCAGGACGCTACAACACAGAGCGAACACCATCCCCACTGACATAGCGGCCAGGGAGGCAGAAGAACAGCACATCAAGAAGGCCCTGAGTAAATGTGGTTATCCCAGCTGGACTTTTGACAAAGCGGGAAAGGCACCTAAAGAAAGCTCCAGCCGATCCAGGAGAGAAGGACAACCGCTGCCCAAGCGGAAACCTGTAGTGATCCCATATGTGTCAGGAGTATCGGAACAGTTGAGACGCATTTTTTCAAAACACCGGGTCTCTGTGGCTTTTAAACCCCAAAACACGCTGCGCCAAAAATTGGTCCACCCCAAGGATCGGGTCCCCCGACACAAACAGAGTAACATAGTGTACGCTGTTAAGTGCCAGGAGGATTGCCAAGATTTATACATCGGGGAAACCAAACAACTTCTGGCGAAACGGATGGCACAACACAGAAGAGCTACCTCGTCAGGCCAGGACTCTGCAGTCTATTTACACCTACAGGCTAGTGGACACTATTTCAATGATGAGGATGTACACATCCTGGTCAGGGAAGAACGCTGGTTTAAGCACGGAGTCAAGGATGCCATTTACGTGAAAAGGGAAAGACCATCTCTGAATCGAGGAGGGGGCCTAAGGGTACATCTTTCACCATCTTATAATGCTTGGATGAGTGACGAAACGTTTCTCCTACAAAACGCTACGTTCAGATGAACAGAATCAACTTTTGGAGACCTGCTCTGTTTATACAGGGGACTTGCTGCCACTCACGAATTTTCAATGTATGTGCATGGCAGGACACGAACGTCCCAGAACAGAGACATATCATGAAATATAATATACTATTTCAGTTTATTTATTGTTTTTTTCTAATTGTTTCATTTTTTCAGGAATTATGTTATAAATCAATGCATATTATATTTCACTTCTTAAAGGACACGAACAACCTTAATTAATTACAAGGTATAATTCGTGTAGCTAATCTATTTAAGAAATGTCACCATGTGATTACCTTTAAATTTAAAAAGTTTTACCTTTTTTTCATTGTACTTTTATTACATTTGTAGGTACAAATGAGAAACAAGAATGAAAGGTGTTTTTCTTCTTTTTTATAATGGCAAAGGAGGCTGAACGTGTTCCCGTTATTGAGAACTGATGTCATGTCAAAAGTACACACAGCATAAGTAAGCTAGGTCAGAATCACTTGTTAGTGCAGTACACCCCAAAAGCAATCTGTCAAAGTACTGAAGAGAAGAAATGTACATGTCAAAGTGGTATCAAAAGAATCATTTCTCCCCATGTATCCTGGCAATCATACCTCAAGATTACTTTCCGAGTGGCTGTGCAAAAGTTATATGAAATAACTCGTGAATCTGTCTGCGCAGATAACGATCTTCTTCTTCGTTCAGCTGCTCCCATTTGAGGTCAGCATAGCTGCATTATCCATTTGCATTGATTTCTTTCATGTGAATCTTTCTCTGTCACCCCAGCTTGTCCGCTTTGATGGCATCTATACACCTGGCCTTCCTCTGTTCCTCACACCCTGCCAACATCTTTCTTGTAATATATCCAGTATCTCTCTCTCACGCATATCCAAACCAAAGCAAATTGTTGCCTGTCTTACTTTGTCCCTAAACAATCTAAAATCAGCTGTCACTTCCAAAGCAAATCTCAACATCTTTAACTCAGTTTTCCCCAGCTTGTGTATTTTTATCACCAACACAATCGCCACTAGTTGATGTAGTTGGGGTTAACATAACTGGTCTTACCACCATGTTGTCAACCTTCCTTTTTACTTTTGCTGGTACCAATCTGTCATAAATCACTGTTGACATTCCTGTTTATTCACACTCTGCCAGCAGTCTCTTTTTCACCACTCTCTGGCACCCCCACCCACTCTATCCTGGCCCTAATATTATTTAGCATTGTCTACTTATCACATAAAATAGTAACTTGGCCTTGATAGTAATCACAGAAATAAAAACATTTTTATCTTTATACTATGTAACCACAGCATTAAATATTAAAGAAGAAGAAAAACAAAACAGCTGTTGTTCACCTGTGAAGTTTAGAGACTCACCTTGCGATAAGAGAAAGATAAAGGTTTGGGCATAATAAGGAGTGGAGTGTAGAGAATAGAGTGAAGTAAGAAAATGTTTTTGAAGGAGCCCATGGCTGTTGAGGAGGAGGAGAAGTAGAAGAAAAAATGAAAGGAAAACTGTCCTCAAGGATACAGGAAAGAGAAAAGCATAGTTAGTTTTCAGAAATACTAATAACATTCTCCTTTGTGCTCTTAAATAACATCATGCTCTATCCTAAATAAAACTTGAGACTTGAATTGGGTTTCTATGTGCATATATGGTATGTTATGCTAATACAGTTTTTTTGAACACTTTAACTGAAAAAAGGGTAATTTTGAAAATAGCAAACAGCTTATTTAACAACTTCTTCTGATGTGGGTTTATTAATCATATAGTGAACATGTTGATATGAAGGCTGTTATATCATGAGCCAGTGAATAATGAGGTTAACAAACGGGAAATGGAATTAGATAATACAGTCATAGCCAAAAGATCTGGAAATGGCACATACTTTGCTTTCCATGTGCTATGCCTCTTCAGTCTTTATTTGGATTTGTTTTTACATGTTTCTATGACAATGGAGAATAATCCCAATAATTCCGTATGTTTAAACAGGTTTTTGTTTTTCAAATACATAAAATGTAGTTTTGGCAGTTGCTGCCTGTGCAAGATAATTATTGCTGACACGGGAGAAAGTGTATGGAGTCCATGGTGTGGAGAACTAATATGAGCAAGTAAGGAATAAAGAGCAGAGTACTGTAGCAGTGGATGAAGGATGCAGTCAGGTGAAGGCACAGGTGGATGTGTGATAAAATTTATTTAATTGTAAAATGGCTTATTTAGTCAAATGAAAATGTTTTTCTTACTCTGTTGCAGTCAACTGTGGTTAGTTTTAAATTGTAGGTAATGACAAGCAAGCTCTTGGTTCTGCATATTTACTCCATCTAAGATTTATTTTTAACTTTTCTACAATATTCTTCTTCTATAATAATTAAATTATTATTATTATGTGTGTTATTTAGCTTGTTTTAGTGGATTCCAAATTATATTTTATGTCTGTAATCTCCAATAAAATAGTTTAAATCATTTGTAAAACTAATAAAATCCTAGATTTGAATATTTTTAAAAAAATCTATTGTTGTGAAAATTTAGTTATAATTACAAAAAATCCTGATGATAATTTATAATTTCTTCAAGCTACAACATCATTGTTAATGTTATTGGTGCAGCAAGAGGTCATAATGACCTCCACTGGCAGACCTAGGACGTTTGGAGTGTTGGCGGTTCTATGGTGTTACACAATAATTACTCAAAACATGCTGGATGGCATGGTTACCCATAATCAAACCAAACCCACTTTTAATAAAGTCAGCGAGTCCCTATCTGCGTTAAACAGCACAAGGTTAAATCAGGATGATTGTTATTGAGAGGCAGTCGGATGAATGCGTTTTGTTGAGTGGTCAACTGTGATAATTAGATATTGAGAAACGTATCAAATATATAATATTTACAAAAACACAGCAGCAGTGCGCTAAAGCAATATAGCCAAAGGATGAATTCAGAGAGAAAGCAACACAGCTGGAAAAAAGTCATTTAAAGGAAGCAAGAGTAAAAAGAAGTTTACAGGACAGGGGAGAAAGCAGGAGGTTAGGGAGATGTGCAGAACCCATAGCAAATGACCACAAACTGTCTTTAAAAACATGGATCAAAATGGACCACAGATTTGATCTGATCTCAGCAAGGAAACATGTAATCTTAAAAAAACAGTAATAATTTTTCTCCTAATGTTGGTTTAAGCATCCTGCTACTCCCTGACACATATAAATAATGACACAGAAACAGCTCTGAATCTAAAGGCAAAGTAATGTGGCATTTAACACTGGGAGAAGTTTGGAGACTATAAATGTGGGTAAATCTGGAGCCAGAACAGTAAACAGTAAAAGAAACTTCCAGGTTGATGTCTGTGGATTGCCTGTGGATAGCTTTGGTGTGTGTGTGTGTGTGTGTGTGTGTGTGTGTGTGTGTGTGTGTGTGTGTGTGTGTGTGTGTGCACGCACATGGAGTAAAGCATCAGTGATGAAATTATGAAAGATGAATTTCATATATTTCATGTTATCAATTTTCTTTTTCACACTCACCTTTAAATATACAATGACAGTGCTATATATAGATAAGTATGGAATAAGAGTTGATCTCTTATTGGGCAAAAGATTTATTTATTTTTTTACAGTGTAAAGTAAATGTATTTAAGTAGAGGTCAGGACAATAGCAACAGAAAAACGTATTTTTCTAAATAAACATGATTCAACATAATTTTACTTCATCTCTTAGCTCAGGTTTATTCTCAATCACGTCAAAATGGTATTATTTTATGCCAGGTACTGATTTTGGCTGTTTGCTACTTCATATTGGAAAATTGCAATGTTTTTTCATATTTTTTCATATCCTTTTACATATTCTTCATTTCATATTTAGTGGTGACAAGAACAAAATTCCATCACGGTGACAAATTTTGATCACCTTTTTGTTAACGTATGTTGTATATGACACGTGAAACAAATGCACTCAGAGAACATAACATTTCATTTTCAGGGGGCTGATAAACATCAGAAGAATACCGAATCAATGCTTTTACACATATACATACTTCTAATTATCAGAGTTACAAGACAAGACTATTACTACAAGACTACTTGGCCTCAAACAGACAATGTAAATCCTGGGGAGCTGTGGCTGTGGTAGTCGAGTGTGGTGCATCTGTCCGGGTTGGCATGCAGCTGTGGTTGGCGTGGTGCTGCAGTCACAGCTGCAGGTAATTGGGTCGTCAGTATTAATGTCTATTTATCTCTTCTGCAATGAACCTGGCACGTGGCTCCCTGATGGTTTCTCCTTGCACTGGCAGAACATTGTCTGCAAAATGGTCCACCGTTCACAAGTAGCCTCAGTATGCAACACACACAGACGACAGCACCCTCCAGGTGTTTATATTTTATATTGCATGCATGTACCTTCTAGCCTCAGGCCTTTTTCTTTGTTTGTCTATGCTGTATTGAAAGTCCACATATAACCAGACTCCAGAGTCAGTATTTCAAATCTACATGATCCAGTTTTACATGTCATACTTGTTCAACAGCTGCCTGATAAGTTACTCATACCATCACTTTCATACTGGTGGACTTTATTTATTCTTTTGTCAACTTTGATTCATCATCCTTGGGCATAAAGTTCCAGGCTCACAGGCAAATAGGCATCTACTATACATCAACTTACCTATTTATGGTTTAGAATATTATAAGACAAACCCTGATGTATCTTTACAGATAGCATGTTAAAAACCCAATAAACCAAAGCACAGAAATGGAATGACCTACAACTTTGAAAGAAGTATCAGTTCTCCTTCTCCTTGACTAAAACACTGTATAAGTTTTTTAGTTTGGTTCTTCTTCTTTTTTTATATATTAAATAATTATCGTATCTCACTGTAATGGATTTTTGGGGGGTGGAGACTAAATTGAAGACTTCATTTATAGTACGTCTTCTTTCTTTCTACTAAAAACTACACTGAACGTTCACCCAACATAAAGAAATTTTCTAGGTTCAGATTCACTTTTTTGTGTGCAATTTGCACGTTCTCCTTATGCTTGAGTGGGTTCCCTTTCATCTTATTCGGTTAATCAGTGATTGTAAATTGTCCTCTTTCCTTATAACAGCTGGGATAGGTTCTATGTTCCATAGTTTAAAGTAAAACTTCAATGTGGTTTTGGTTGGGCTCAGTTGGTGGGTCATTACACGTGAATGATTTGTGTGCATTTGTGTTTATGAGTATGTTTGTGCATGCATGTGACAGATTTTGTGTATGTTTGTGTATGCCTGTGAGTGTTTGAGAAAGAGAAAATGACAGCGCAAGACAGAGAGACAGACAGGAGACCGAGAGTTTCCTTCTCCTTCACTGGCAGCTATTGATTGGGTCTTTGGAGCTGAGAAACAAGATATCACACAGCAACCAATCTCAGTTTGGATTATGTCATATCTCTCTCTCACTCCTGCTTTTCCCTCTACTACACTTCTACTCTGAGTTCCCTTCACTCAAGTGGACAGATCCTCAAGGTGGAAAGAAACTCAGCATTCATACCAAGATATCGAACTCCCCGGTGAATCCCTCCAAATCATTTTTAGAGGCTGCCAATTATACAGGGGGCCTCCAAACCTAGATGACTTCAAGGACTTCTTAAAAGTCTGAGGTAAATTGAACTTTCATACAGTGTTGACAGCTCCAGTAAACATTGCTCTGTAACATGTCATAAATAGCCAATGCCACAAGTTTGTAGTATATGTAGTCCTGTCTAAAAATGTGCAATTACATTACAGTTTTTCACTGATGACTTTTCTTACCATTCACACTGCAGCCAGCTGGTGGTTCTTTTAAATTGTGCAATTTGCATGAAATGTTTGACCCTATTTGTATCATTTGCATGTAAAAGAACTGGCCTTACCTTTCTAGGCTGACTGATCTTCATTTAACTTTGCATACAGCCACATAATAGAAAAGGCACTGTGCCACTACAAAGCACTTTGCATGTAAAGATGCGACTGGATGAGTGCCAATTCTAATTTGATGTAAGCAAGACACTGGACTAGTGCCCACCGGGTGCTTGCTTCACTAGGTGGATGAATGAGGAATGCCAATTTACAAAAGTCTGGTAATTCACAGTGGCATGCTGCAACTCCATGCATATATATATATATATATATATATATATATATATTTAACCCTATATCAATTTACTAGCATCTTAAGCAAACACGTAACGTATTACATTTTATTTTTATTTACAAGTGGCTATTAATAAACTACTTCTGTTATTTAATCAACACACCAAAATTGTCAAAATCCAACAATTTAAAAAAAAAAATTTTTTTACCCTGTTTGGTTTTGGTTATATCAGCAATGGATCATCCATTTCTGAAAGCTGCTCAATTAAATCTTTTCAGAATTATTCAACAGTTTAGACTGGCTTTCTTCTGTGAATGATAATGTCATGTAAACTAGCAATCTCTAATCAAATCTTTGGTTTTGTATTCCAAAAATGAATCGCTACCTTAAGAGGCCTTAAAAATATTGAAAGAAAAAGACTTGACGAGTGGCATAATTGGTTTCACGCATTTCTGTTCTTTTCATTAGGTTCGGCTGCATTCGGCTTGGTCTTGCTTCTCCTGTTGTGTCTGTTGTACTCCTGTGCTGCCTCGGGTAAATTTGTTATAGCGTCAGCGTGAGCAGTGATATTTTAATAAGGCTGCACACCATCAAAGCTGCTTTGATGGTGTCCACCATTTTTTTTTTTTTTTACGCGGATGTAATTTTCAAATTTGTGGCATCAGTCTGGAGGTGTGGCAGTTTTGTCTCATTGAGAGATAAGACATTCATCAACTTGCTATATGGCTTGTTGTACCTGGGATTTGATCGTATGAGTAAAAAAAAGTAATTAATGAGAAAATGACTAATTTTGATGTGATTTTAGTGTTATTTAAACTATCATTTTTTGAGGACACACATCCTTGATGGCTACTTTCACAGAGTACTTACATAGTTACACTGTTTAAGGAGTTTTCAAATTATATATGTGTCGTAGAGAGACAGATGCTTTTACACCTCCTCAGTAGATTTTGCTAATTGTGTCTCTCTGCTGTTCAGTTTTACAAAGATAGTGAATATTATGCCAAAATAAAAAGCTGGAAAGAAGGTTATTCTCAGGTTACTATGAGAGTCCCCTTGAACATTGTGAATGTTTTCACCAAGTGTTAATAACCTCTTTAAAGATTGCTGCTATTTTTTGAATGACTTAGACTGAGCAGCCTTGTTAGTGGTGTTTTCTAAACTCTTATGGTTCAGTGTTTTGAAAACTCAATGGGATAATTTAAGAGTTGATGACCTGTACAGCTGTTATTGGTGCTATGAGAGGCATGTCATGCATCAATATGTTAGATATCACATGCTGTACATAACGCCATATAGACAAAGCTGGATATATTGATTTTACAATCATGAAAAAGAGCAGTGTGGGTTTGGATTTATTCATAACATAAATTAACGGTGGCGTATCACATCTTTGGAGTTCAGTTTCTCTAGCCACTCTACTGCTACACCTGTTCTCAATCAAGAAACCACTTAAATAGGACCTGTCTGACAAAATCGAGTAGACCAAAAGATCCTCAAAAGCTAGACATGCTGTGATCCCAGGAAATTCAGGAACAAATGAGAAATAAAGTGATTGTGATCTCTCAGTCTCAGTTCTAAAGCTGTGGGATTCCAGTGCACCACTGTGAGAGCCAATATCCAAATGGTGAAAACACGGGACAGTGGTGAACCTGCCCAGGAGTGCCTGGCCAACCAAAATTATCCCAAGAGAGCAGCAATGACTCATCCAAGAAGTCACAAAAGAACTGCAGGCCTCACTTGCCTCGGGTAAGGTCAATGTTCATCACTCTGTCATAAGAAAGAGACTGGGCAAAAATTACCTGCATGGCAGAGTTCCAAGATAAAAACCACTGCAGAAAACATCCTGATGATCCCCAGGACTATTGGAAAAATACTCTGTGGGCTGACGAGACAAAAGTTGAACATTTTGGAAGGTGTTTGTTCTGTTACATCTGGCATAAAACGAACACAACATTTCAGAAAAGGAACATCATAAAATATGGTGGCACTAGTGTGATGGTCTGTATCTGTTTTGCTCCCTCAGGACCAGGAAGACTTGCTGTGGTAAATGGAACCATTAATTCTCCTGTCTACTAAAACATCCGAAAGGAGAATGTCCAGCCATCTGTTCATGACCTCAAGATGAAGTGCACTCGGGGTCGGTGCATTGGTGGTTCTTGGTGTCTGGGGCTGGGCGCTCAGGTATGTACCGGCTCACTCCCGGTGGCTACTTGGCGGGGCCTGGCACCTGTTGCTCGGTCAGGCCTCTTCCGGGGCACGGGGGGCCTTCGGGCCTCCGGCCTCTGTGCCTGCGGCTCGGTTCACTCTGGCACAGCTGGCTGCCGGCGGAGCCAGCGGGCACGCCGGTGCAGCCCCCTCTAGCTTCTGCCCGGTGGCTACTGGATAACCCCTCGTCTGGGGATCCTCAGCCCTTCCCATGAAGGTGGCACGGATGCCCCTCCAGTGGTCCTCCTTGGGCTCTTGCACTCTGGGGCCTCTGGATGTCTGGGGCCTGGATCTCCTCCATGCCTGCTCCATGCCCTGAGGGACAGGGCTATGGCTCTCTACATCCTCTTGCAGACCATTACATGGGGAAACCATTTGAATACAAGCGTGCCGATCCACACAGGTGTGCACACGGGTGTTCACTGTTCGTAGACTTAAATCACACCTTTCTTGGCTGCTACTTCAAAGCACATTGTGCGCTGTCTGTCCTGCGTGCTGCACAACAACATTCAATATTTAGTATTTACTGCTGTTTACACTTAGCTAGATTAATGCGATGGTGTTGTGTTTAGTATGTTGCTCTGTTTTTGTTTTTTTTCTCTTCTTTTTCTCTCAACAGGTGATCCCGGAGATATTTTTTTCCCCCCTTTCTCACTGTCCCTCTCCCCTTCTGTTTTTCTTTTCCTTCCTCTTTCTTTCTCCCTTTCCTATCCCTCACTCATGTCTGTCCCGTCTGTAACAACTGAAAATAAAATAAAATAAATAATAAAAACAAAAGTCGATCAAATGGACCAATACGGCAATGCCATGATGATCCATTTGGCAAAATAAATCAATTGGGTATCCTTGTTGGTCTTCAGACAACAATTCTGACGGCTAAAGAACCAAATGGGACAGGCAAAAAAAAAAAAAAAAAGATGAAGTGCACGCAGGTTTTACAACAGGACAATGATCCAAAACACACCAACATATCTGCCTCTGAATGGCTTAAGAAAAACAAAATGAAGACTCTGATTGAGATGCTGTGGCATGACCTTAAAAAGGTGGTTCATACTGGCCACACAACAATCACATCAAGGGTGACTCAGCACCCCACAGTGTTTTTGCCATCACCTGGCCAACAACGCTCACAAGTGATCCAACAAAAGTAGCCATATTCCCCACAACACTAAAGGTCACAGCACAAATCACTCACCACATGAGGATCTCATTAGCATCCATCAACACTGACATATTAGATGCACACATGGCGCACACGCTATGGCAACTTAAAAACGACCTAGTTAACGAATGTCTTAATCCCCTGCCAAGTTTGGTGCCACTGATTCACTTTGGGCAACTCCCGACCTTAAATGCTAAAAACAAAACCTTACCTGTCTAGTCTTCAGTGGTGTACCGGGCTCGAGGCAACTTTAAACGCAAACTCAAGGGTAGGCAGCAGACCAGGGGTACAGTCTCCCACCAAACCCTGAAGCGTACCCCCACCCAGGATAGCCACCAAACACAACAAATTAAAACCACAAAGAAAAAACAACAAACAAGTGCTTCGATGGAAGGGCAGCACAGCCACCCAGCTGAACTAGCATTCATACTAACTAAAGAGAGTTTGCTCAATTACAGTGAACACCATCACTCGCCCACTTAAAATCAATACAAAAAAACGATATTCAGTCTCCACTAAAATGTCCAAACGATCCCGGACGAGCCCCCACTTATGTTACGACCCGGCTCAAAAGCTGCAACATAAAATAAAGGAGACGAATACTAGAGTGTTAGTGACAAGAGATTTTATCTTAAAATGGAACACCCGGTTGGCTAAAATGGCTGGTGCCACCAAGGCAAAGACTAGTGAGCTTTCGGGAAGCTTGCCTCAGGTATGCTTTTATCCACACCTGACTAGGTGTAGCCAATTAGCACCAGCTGAAAACACTGAGGATATTAGGGGCTGCAGAGAGACGTAACAATACTCAAAAGCCCTCCAATGTGGTTGAATTACAACAAATCTCCAAAAATGAGTGGACCAACATTTCTCCACAGCGCTGTAAAAGACTAACTGCTAGTTACCACAAATGCTTGATTGCAGTTGCTGATTCTAAGGGTGGCACAACCAGTTATTAGGTTTAGGGGGAAATCCCTTTTTCACACAGAGCCATATAGATTTGGGGTTTTTTCCCCTGAATAATAAGCACCTTCATTTAGAAAAATCATTTAGAAACTGAATTTTCTGTTTACTTACTTGTGTATTCTTGTCTAATATTTAAATTAGTTTGATCTAAAACATTTAAGTGTAACAACATACATAAAATAGGAAATCAGGAAGGGGGCAAACACTTTGTCATACCACCATTGTGTTCAGCAGAACCAGGCTCACTGTCATTCAGCATGGTATATGAAAATGCGATGAATGACATATTGCATATAAAAAGATAGTAGTTTTTGAAAAATTGTCATTACAAACATATAGCACATCGTGCCCTCTAGCATTTTGTGCATTAAAGGATGTTTCATGTTGAGTAAAAATGCAGTATTGAATGAAACAGTTTGAAATAACATGCAGATTATGAAATTCAGATTTATATCAAAGGTGATGTGATATATATCACATCAAAGGGATGTGAATTCATGATGTTTTCATGGTCTCAATGTAATAAAATGCATCTCCAGGCTGTGAGGCCTGTCAACATGGTTGAATCTTGAGCCTGAGGAAATTTAGAGATTCTCCTCAGATCTCTGGCTGCATTCAGTGCAAAAGCCTAAAAGTCCAAATTTTACATCAATATCCAGTATACTACCATACACTACAATCTACCACACCATGCTAAATAGTGTGGGTGGTTAAAATGTAAAGGAAATAGTTAAAAGTAACCAAAATGAAAGGGGTTTTCAACAGGCCGAGTCTCACCCCTGTCAAAAATCACTCAGTCATTTGCCTGTAAATACTACATGAAATACCAGGTCTTTTTTGACTTGTAAGGTCACATGTCCTGCAGGAAACTGAAAAGATGTGATGACTGAAATACTAAAATTTCTCTCATGTGCCACAGGCAAAGAGATATGTTTGAATAACCTGGGTAAGATAACAAACTAAAAAGAATGGGAATATAAAAATAGGAACAAGGTATTCGGAGCAAAAAGAGTCATTGTAGACTACGAGGTCAGAGTGGATGATAAGGTGAATTTTGTTAGAATTATATTTCTTTTCTTCAAAGGCTACGGCCACCAGCCTCATCATAACACTACATCTCTCATTCTTTCATTCTGACAGAAAGGGAACAAAGATATTTTTATTTGATCAAGATCCCCTCTCGTTTTTCTGCTTTTTTTCCTTTAATAAGCCTTTCTTGAATATTAAGAGGAAAATGAAACTATGTTAATAATATAAGGGAGCTTCCGTCTGCTCATATGTGGCAATAATTAAGTCCCCAGAGTGGTGCTGGCTGAAACTTTGTGTGTGTGTGTGTGTGTGTGTGTGTGTGTGTGTGTGTGTGTGTGTGTGTGTGTGTGTGTGTGTGTGTGTGTGTGTGTGTGTGTGTGTGTGTGTGTGTGTGTGTGTGTGTGTGTGTGTGTGTGCGCGCGTAAGCACATGTTTAATAAAGCAATGTCAGTTGTTAACTATTTTTAATGAGTTTGCACAGAGCTCTTCATCTTCTTAAAATCCTAATTCAGTCTTCACTGTCTATCATACAGACATTTTCTGATGGGGACATGTGTGTGCAGCACTAATTTTATGCGCAACTCTCTTGCAATAGCACCTGCAATTAATGGGAATCAGTGATGTGCCTGCACTGAGATTGCAGTAGGAGGAAACTCTTAAGGTAATTGCTGTCTCTCTAAGAAAAAGTTTCCACTAGTCACAAATAGAGCTTGGGATTGGGAATTTTAAACAGAAGACAGAAGCCTACAGTAGAAATGAAAGCTCCAGTGGCAAAAGCAAATACAGGTACGCAATAGATCCAAGCCCAAATTAATTATGCACTGTATATGGATATGCACAACACTTCCAAAATGAGGATAAAACTGACCATGCATAGGTAATCCTACCTTAATTGGGGTTTGGCAGAAATTTAATATGGCACACATGGTAATGATCTGTGGGCTTGATTATACAGATGGGGCCCAGTCACAGAGAGAACAGGACTGTATAAACAATGTGCCTTTGTAATTTGACTATTGTTTTACTAAGGATGTTATATGTTGTGAATTTATCCAAATAGCTGGTATTTTTGAAAGAATCAGATGATAACGTAAATGTAAGTAATTTAGCTCTAATCTGAAAAGACACCATAAGCAAAATATACACACTTGCCTTATGTTAAAGGTATAAAGATGTCTCCGTAGTGCACTGTTGTCAGTGATAGTGGTCCACTCTAGCACTACTTTAAAATGAAAATATTTGTGTCTTGTGTTGAAACAATGCTCTTTTTGTGACACTGGGAGAAGTGCCAAAAAGAATGACTACAATTAGTGATGTTTGTTATTTCTGAGGGTATATGGTGTCCATGAAAGAAACTATGGGCCACTATCCAAGGAATAAAATTAAAAACTGAAAATTAGAAAAGCAAATAATGTCAATGTTACAGGCATTCTTGACGAAATATGGATGTATAAAGGTTGTTCTTTGCGATGATCATTAACTGTTGCATAAAAAATAAAAGAAAATCCTTAGTGCCTCCTTAAGCGCAGTTCAATCACACCATCATATTTGGCTAAAATAGCATTATCATTGTTTCATAATGTGAGAACAAAGCCCTCTTTGATGTGAGATTAAAAGAAAAGAAACTGTACAAGTCAACCTGGATTTATATTTGTTGGATCACATCTATAATGCAGCTTCATGGCATGTGACTGAACTATATTTAACTTTTATATATAACTTTGTCTGGCCCTTCACTTTCTTCTTGTCTCAGTAAACTAAAGAAAGAGTAAAGGTGTTCATTTTTACTTTCTCAAAAAAAAAAAAAAAGACAGGAAAAAATAGAGCAACATGACGTTTTTATGTGTAGAAAAGTCGTCTAATCAACTTCTTAGGTTATTTTTACAGTTCACACGCGCAGCCTCTACAGCCTCTGTCTGCTTTATGAAACAAACTCTGGGAAATGCTAAAGTATGAGCTCCATAATTAGTTTAAAACATTTCAAGCTTTTCAATTAGTTTTCTGTTTAAGGTGCCATCACAAATATTTTATTGGGTCTTAGACCAAAATCAAAATCAGTTTTAATTACAAGTTCAAGCAAATGTAAACTCCTCTAAATCTAATAAGAAGCAGGGAAAAGTTCTGTAAATTCTGCAAGTCTGCTATAGTCCGGCCTGGCTTTTGTGCAGTGATGCTAAGAAAAATATAGACAGACAGACAGATTTCAATCCATGACACGATGGCATCAAACAGTAGCTCCACATTCATGATGGCTATCTCCTGCTTCTACTACATTCCAAAAAATGCTGTACTACATACAGACTAGGTGACGGTGGAGCCGATTTTAGTACAGTGAACGCACTGTCACATTCAGTAAACTAGTTTGAGATGATTTGAGCTTGGTGACATGGCATGTTATTGTGCTGGAAGCAGCCATCAGAAGACGGGTACACTGTGGTCTAACCCTATGATCCAAATGTCACAGTCGAAATTGAGACTCATCAGATCAGGCAACGTTTTTCAAATCTCCTATTGTCCAGATTTGGCGAGCCCACACGAACTGTAGCCTTAGATTCCTGTTCTTCAATTCCAAGCAATCTGGCCATTCTCCTTTGACCTCTGCCATCAACAAGGTATTTTCACACAGTGGCTATTTTTTACTCTTTCTGACCATTCTCTGTAAACCCCAGAGTTGATTGAGTGGGAAAATCTCAGTAGATCAGCAGTTTCTGAAATAGTTAGAGCAAACAATCTGGCACGTACATTCATGCCACGCTCTGAGTCACTAAAATCATCTCTTTTTCGGCAGGTCATTTTGGCAATGTCCACAAGTCTAAATGGATTGGTTAGCTGCCATATGAGTAGCCAATTAGACATTTCCATTAAAGAGTATTTACACAGGTATACCTAATCAAGGTACTTGTGAGTCTATTTTGGCCTGTGACTTACCCAAGTGTGTTGAGAGCAACAGCCTTTTGATATCCAGTTCATCTTCCATGTTCTTTGAGGCATTGCAAATTTACACTATTCACCAATAAGGCACAAGTTTGTCACTGGTGTGGTTTGTGTCGCATTTGGGACCATATGTTCCCTGAGTTTAACTGAGGATCATAGTTTGAGTTAAAAAAATGACAACTAAGCTCAAAGAGGAAGCTCTGTCTTCAGTACTACAAGCTTCCACATTTGAAGAGATTAGTGTGACTTCTTTCTAACTATTGCCATATACCCAGTTATTCAGGCCACCAAAGCCTTGTGCATATCTTTGAGGTGCCAGCAACTCTGTCAAAATGGCCCACTAAGAAAGACTCAAAGTAATGTTCTTCACTTAGCGCTATAATAAAGCATCAGTAAAGACCAGGAAATATAGTATTTACTCATCACCTATGAGTCTTGCTTGCTATTTTCAACATACCAAAGCTAGAGCAGTGTTGGATATGGGAATGTCCCTGGTTCCATTTGAGGTCTGAATAGAAATATTTTTCTTTGTTTTTCTTATTTCTGTCTGAAAGAAAGTTGATGTGTTGAATGAGATCTTAAGAAATTAAGTGCTTATTTATGTAACATGTAGCCTGTCTCATCAAGGTTGCTGTAAAATTACGTGAATGTAATTGTCCAAACAAACTTTACCTATTTGGTAATGTCACAACAACAATAATAACAATAATAATAAGTGGAAAGTGTCAGCTGCACTGCAGTTATACACAAATTTTAACATATTTCACACGATTTTTGGTTTATTTTCAGTGCTTTCTTCTGTCTTCATTAGGTAGGTATTTAAATCAGAAATGGTCTGATAAATCCACTCTAAGCCACAAGCCCACTGCCAACTGGCTGACAGACAGCAACTAGCTGATGAACATAGTGGAGCTTCTAGGGTTCCCTCGGGAGCTTGTGGAGACCAAAAGAGAGCTAAAAAGGGGATGAGTACTGGACTTACATCCATCAGGTGACTACAGATAAATGCTAAATGTGCTTTCTGTTTCCTGGATGAAGAAATGAAGGCGAAATTTCCAACATGTTCACTGTGATAACACAATGTTTTGATTCAAATCAAAACAAAATCATTGAGGTTTGCAGAGGCAAAAAATACTAATATAGATAAGTATAGCCCAACCAAGTACAAGATCAATGTGCTTATTAAAAGCCTTTTTTTCCCCTGCCCACAAAATGAGAGTATAGTGATTAAAAGCTTTTTTTCATGCAGTGCATGGCTTTTTGTTTGGCTATTTAGCCATATACTGTAAGTGAATGGTAAAAATGCAATTTTCTAAACACGAAACCAGAGAACAGCAAACAGTGGACATCATTTTTATTTATTTATTTTTAGGCTTTTTCTTTTTGGTTCTTTGTTTTTGCATTAAAACACACTTTGCTGGCTTGTAAATGCTACAATGTGAAATACAGAATGCGGAATGCATTCCCTTCTGCTACCTTTGAAGTTAAATGAAATATTTCTATTTTCAAAATATATTTCTCTGGAGGTGATATTTGCCTGTGTGATGAATTCGTTTTAGTCTCTCAAAGCTAACTTTTTTTTTTTTTATCCCAGAGGCAGAGGGGCTGTTTAATGCTAAGTGCCAATTACTAGCACTCCAAGGTTAGCAGGCCAAGCTATCCCACACTCTGTCTGCACTTTCTTTACAGCAGGAGACAAGCCTCCAGCCCTCTGACCGCAGCGAGAAGGAGAACACAGTCTTTCTCTCTGTCACTTTCTTTCTTACATTCATTGCATTGGTGCCCCCTTTTAATTCCTTTCTTTTTTCTTCAACCCTACCTACAAGTTGGATGTTTCTTATTCTTTGCTCTGGTCACATCTTTTTGTTATGCGGTGTGGTAGGACTCAGGCGCAGAGCAGAGTTCAGGGGAAAACAATGTTTATTTACACAGTCACCAGGTGCAGATATATACAGTGAGGGGAGCGGGGATCCTGGGTCCGAAAGGGAAGTCTGGGATAGGAGTCACATACACACTAGCTCTTCTTCTTTACAATGGTTCATACAACAGGTTGGTCACGGGTCCGGGGAAAGTGTCTAGCACAATCATCCAGCGGTGAGGCTGTCTGCGTCCCGGCCTTAAGAGTCCAACCCATAATTAGAGCCTGACGAGATGCAGGTGTGTGTGCCAAGGGCGGGAGCCTGCAGTGAGCTCCGCCCTGGCGGGGAGGAGAAAGGAGAATGTACACAAAACACATGTGGCCTTGTGGAGCCGGCCAGGCAGACACGGGGACCATGACACTTTTGCCACTTGAGCAAGTCTTCCTCCCTCTTTTTATCTCCTAAAATGATGAGTTTGAGGATGTGTATTTAAAATGTAGGAATGGGCAGCAATATATCATTATGTCATATATTGCTGCCCATGCGTGTCTGTGCCTTAGGATCTACCTGGATCTTTGTTGATCTCCCAGGATACAGTCAGTATGTGTGTATTCAAAAAGAATTTGACATATTGCAGGAATAGCAACTCTGTCTTCCCTGTGTGTGTGTGTGTGTGTGTGTGTGTGTGTGTGTGTGTGTGTGTGTGTGTGTGTGTGTGTGTGTGTGTGTGTGTGTGTGTGTGTGTGCACTCATGCGCGCACATGTGTGTGTAATTCAGTGATACAGGCCGTATGCTTCCCCTCAGCGATCAAATCAAATAGACCCTCATCTCCAAGTGAAGCTCATTCAAAAATGACAGCAGTGACTGACAGTTGCCATAGGCACTCTGTGCAAACAGACACACACAAAACCATATCTCGGATTCATCTGTCACAGGGAGGCAAAACAGCATTGCTGTAAGATTTTTACTTACCTTGCATTATGCATTCAAACATGTATGCACTCGTGAGCACTAAAGAGGGAAATGGGACAGGTTCTACTTAAAAGGCATGACATCAGGGATTTGCAGCAATCCAGTTCTTCTAGTGTGAGCATGGCCTTTGTTTTTTTGCTGTAGAGAATATGACCTTGTTCAAGGGAAATTGTGAGCTTCACCCTCCTGGTAATAAAACAATATTGTCACTGCAGATATGAATAAACACAAGCTCATACCCATGTTCACACAGCATAACTAGAAATGAACAAGTGTATAAGTGTGTGTGTGTGTGTGTGTGTGTGTGCGTGTGTGTGTGTGTGTAATTTAGATTGATAAATGCTCTCTGCTCTGCTGACAGAACTGTGAGATAATACCTCAGGTGGTACACGAGCACCACTGAGTGTGTGTTGTAAGCTGTAAATCTTTGAACTTCAGCAGTGGTCACTGAAAGCAAATCTTTTCACCAAGATAAATGATGTGTGGAAACCATGAAGTAAATAAAAGGATTGCACCAAAAGGTTTAATAGAAGAAGGATAAGATATATATTTTTTTTCACTTAACAGGAACATGTTAATTACCTTATTAACTGACTTATGACTAACTTGCTAGCCTGCAAGCAGCAGTTTGTTTGCATGTCCATTAGATATAGAGTAACAATAAGCAGTTTTTTGGCTTTTCACAAAATGTAAGTCTTGTACTCTTCACTTTGTTGTTTGTATCCATAGCGATAGATTTCTTTTATGTGGAACATTAAAGCAAAAAGGTTTAAGAGAAGAGGAGCAATAACATCTAAATGAATACTCACTCTCACTTCAGTACTATTGTCATCATTAATCACAAAAGGAACATATCTTTCTCGTCAGACACTATATACTCCACTGTCTGAAGAACTTACTTGTTAAATTTAACTGTTGGTGGAATTTCACTGGGGTTTTTTTTTTGCCTCTTTTTTGACATCTATCTTTCGCTTGAAAAGATGAAGGCAGCAGAGGTAGTAAGTAAAGAGCTGAAAGATTCTAACATGTCTTGCTAAACACAAGGGTTCTGCGTACTCTATTAATAAATGTCTTTTGGCTAAAAAAAAAAAAGGTTTCCCATAACACATTTGTCATTGTCATTTTAGCAACGATAAGAATTTCAGCACTGATCTGTGCAACTTCAAAATAGATCTATATAGTCTGAGCTGTTAGTTGGGATTGTTGAAAATTTTACAACTGAAGACAATGGCTTCAAAACAAGATGTCAAAAATCACTCTTTGTGAAATATCACACCCCAGGATCCAGATTTTTCTCACTTATCTCCTTGAATTTCTTTCGTTGTGTTAGCTAACACATACACATGTGTGCAGTTCTGCCAGAATAAACATACTGCATATACTTGCATGCTAACAATGGCAGTGTTTCATTGTGAGTCAGCTGATAATACTGTGTTGTATATCTCTAATGACACAGCTGGGGCAATGGATGGAATAGAGCACTACAGTTAACTCAGCATGTGGTCAAGTAAAACTGGGAATTTGGTGCACTACATGATTTATTATAACAGCTGTGTTGAATTTGTCAGTGCAAACAGTGTAAATCGTTGAAAACAAATCTGCAACCATTATTTATTGCAAGAATTGTTCAGCTTCATTTTGAATGGTTTTACAATGGCTAGCTCGCAAGCCGGCGATTTTACAAGCTCTCACCACACTAAAAAATTCCTTTATTCTTACCCTTAAAGGATATGAATAACAGCCTTTTCTTTTAGATACAAAAGCATGCAGTCTGTATTGAGATGCACATCAAATCTGACTCAATATTTGACTGTTCTTCCTTAAACTCTTCAGCGCTATCTGGTAGAATAACTCAGACATTGCCTACCTGGGGGAGGCATCGATTATAACCAGGATCTAGAGAAAGTGCAATGTATGTGTGTGTATATGTGTCTATGTGCCTGTGTGTGAAACTGGAAGAAGACAGACTGTAAAGGTGAAAAATAAAGGCAATTCTCTTTGGCATTAGAACAGAGAATATGAAAAAAAGACACAAATAGACTGAATAAACCAATGAATTACAGGCGAGTCTGGAAGCAATAGATACAGACACAAATGTAGTAATATATATATATATGTGTGTGTGTGTTTTAAATATCTTCAAACTCATTAGCCTTCCACAACTTGTTTCTGCATCTCACTACTCAAGTTTGCCTATGAGTCCACCCATTTCACTTGTAAAGATGTTGCCCCTATAAACCATTTGTGAGAGAACATTTATATAAATTATGTAACTACCGTGAAAGTGCTGTTTCACTGGTTACAGTATATTGAACATGTTTGGCTAAATATATTACATGACCCAAAGTAACAGCGTTGGCGTCTCTCAGAGCAGCAATTTCATACAAGAATTGTATGTTTAAGTGCAGACACAAACAGGAAAAACCTTGCTATTAATCATCACTGCCACAAAAAGGCAGGAGGAAAAAGACCAAAAATGGTGTATATTTTTCCTATATACTTGTCTTGAGTAAGTAACTAACTAACATAATTCAATGCAGAGTGGGAAGGTAGTAGATTATTAATTTAAAGATGTCGGTTGCAGAATTTCTTCTTCTACAAGTAAAATTTGCAGAGTTTTAAGAGAAGTATTGATGCAGACAGGTTCTTGCTACGTTGTCTGCACACACTCAGAGTTTGTCCCTAGGCAATGAAGACCTTATAACTTTATCAGTGCCATTGGTCCATAGGTGACCTAGAACACACAAGCCTAGTGGGAGAGGTTAGGAGGCAGAAGCTCAACACTGATTTACTCAACAAAAAATTAATTTCAAATGAAAAGTTTGTTCTTACCACCAAAGGGAAATTGATACCCTAGGAACAGAATTACACAATGGCCTTCCAGAGAAGTACACTATGAAAACATTTGTCTCACATACATACACTTAGTCTTCCTCACTTTCCCCCTAAGAGAGGAAGAAAGGAAAGGGTCGGGAAATGTGAAAAGCGACCAGATGTAAACCTCAGCATGCCAAAACGCAAGTGTTATTTAAATTCATCAAAAGTGTCTGATACTCTATTTTCAGTGCTAGAATGAAAAACTGTGTCCAATAATTTTTATAACATTTCAAAAAATAATCAGCCAATAGGACACATGGTGACTGGCTAATTCCACAGTAATATAAAAGTAGCCAAAATGCAGTTCATTAAAAAAAACCATGAACCATGAATTACCATGAATGCCTTTGAGGAGAGACAGCTTTGCACACATCCAGGCTGTGTTTCTACTTCTGACAATTCATCTTGTCAACAGCACAAATACACAGCATGCATTCAGAGGCTATGACAACAGACTTTTCACCACCATTTGAAATACGGCCACTCAGAAAACCTACGCTAACACTTTTCTTAGATCCAGGTGACGTTGTTGTATATCTTTAATCTTTTGGAACATTAGAAGATATGGCAACCTGTCATAAAGTGGCTAGAAATTACACCTTTGCACCAATCATCAGTTTGTTTGGAGGAGTAAGAGCAATGCTGAAGCACCCTAACTATACCGTTCAACCTGTAGCGCGTATTTAATATCCAAAATAGGACAAAACTTATCAAATCAGTGTTAAATGTGGTGACCAAATGGTTAAGCTAATGAGTAAGTTTATTTGATGGCAGTTAAGTTACAAATTTTTATGCATGTTTTTTAAGCTGTAGTGTTGGCTTAACCTCCTAAGACCCAAACTCTTCCACGGGATGTATTTTTAATTTCTCTTTGATATTTGGTCACATTGGGACCTGATGAATGTAAAAACAAAGAATTGCCAGATTTTTCTTTTACCTGATTTTTTTTCTAAGAAAAATGAGAGCCATATATGAGGATATTCGTTTAAAATTTCAATAGAATGTCCTTGTAAGTGGATATCAGGCCCTTGTAGAGCAAAATTGAGTATTTTGGTCTAAATAACCCAAAATGTGATGTCCACATATGTGGACGCCAGGTCCTAGGAGGTTAAAGTATTCGGCTGTAATTGTTATCCAGATATGTTATAGTATAATCTTTACGGCAATTCTTGCCCTTTTATGGGGAAAAAACTTTGGAGAGCTACAACATAACTCGTGTAAACATTTAAAAGCTGCTTCTGAAAGGTGGCAGAAAATGACATGCTGCGAAAATGAATTTACTCTCAAGAAAATAATTTTACCACCAATTTTTAACAATGCAGAAATATACTGCCTGGCTATATCAAACATTTATTGTCTCTTCCATGGATCCTCCTACATCACTTCATCAACCCCTGAAGGAACCTGAGACGCAGGGTCCAAAACATTACTGCGAAACCTATGCTACAGCATGATGACTAAACCCCTGTTCCACAACTGAATAGTCTGCAGAGACAGAAAGGCCACAGATGATAGAGACTTTTGACTTTGACAGTCCCATTACTGGATCATTGTCAGAGTATGACAAAGCAAAGCAAATATACACAGAAGGGATGGAGGAGAGGGTTGGTGAGTGGAAGACTGGGTGGGAGCAGACAGAGAGAGTCATACAGGGGAAGTGGAGGGAAACAGAGGCTTCCCCTGTCACCATCTGTAGTCTTCTGGAGAACATAAATCCTACTATCTGTGTCATGCATACTGTACTGCTGCTACCACTGCATCAGAGATCATCAGTGCTCACACACACACACACAAAGATCAGTACACAGACGTACACATACACAGACGGACACGACACACTTAATGTCTTCCACCCCTCTTAGCCCCATCTGTCTACGTCTGTTCCTCTGCTCTTCCCTTTCATGCACACATTAGCACTGTTGTCACTGTGACAGACATGCTCATACACACCAGAGACTGAGCATATTAATGAATGCACGCTCATGTGCACATGTAAAAACACACACATGTACTTGGTCAGTTATTTCTTCATCTCATCTATTGTTTAATACCGTCTTATCCCATCAGCTTCATAATCAGCACTTCACTTCTTTTCATCATCTTCTGTCTCTTCTGTTACTGCTGATCTTTCTCATTGTGTCCATTTTCCACCTTAATAAAAACCTTCCCAAGTGACTAATTGGTAAACTTCTTCACTGTTTAATGCTGCTTCTGTATTCTACGGTGGTAAAAAAAAAAAAAAAAGAAAAAAGAAAAAGCCAAAAATCTCTATCTTGTATTTTGGCTGATTTGTTGCTTCAGATCTTGTGTTATGTCTGCAATTTCCTTTTGTTCAGTATCTTCATTTAAGCTTTTTCTTCTTAATTTTCTTTATACTGGGATTTTTAGTTCATATCCCATCTCTTTTTCAGTACCGCCTGCTCTTGTATTCTTTTTACTTTTCTTTTTAATTTTTTTACTCTCTTGCATTGCTGGTGTGCCCTCTGCCATTCTTGTCCTGTCTTTAAATCACGTCCTCCTTTTCTTTCTTTTTCTCTTATCTATTCTTTTCTTCTTCTACATCCCCCAAATCTCATCCATCCTCTTCTCTCTTCCTCTTCTCTACCTTTACAACAGCATATCAGGGAGATTTACATTCAGGACCATGGACAGCTCCCTCACACAGCGAACACAAGGAGTTGCAGTGCCACCTGTTGGTCATCATCAGTACTACGGCATACATATGATTGATTGATCGATATATATATATATATATATATATATATATATATATATATATATATATATATATATATATATACATATATATATATATATATATATATATATAGTACAGGACAGATAAGTTCCACATGCTCATACATATGTGAATAAGGCTGGACCCACAAGAGTCAACTTGGAGAGGGCAAGCGTTAACTCTGAACACAACACAGAGGAGATTCAGCTGGGAGATCTATGAGAGAGGTTAAGCTGGCAGGCCTTGAGGTAATGGCAACCATATATTACCCTGCAGTTTCATCCCACTACATGTCGGGGCTCATAGATGCAGTGCAACTGTGAGGCGGTTGAGCCAGAATGAGGATCTCAAGTCTCATTCCGTTCATGGCAGCCAAAGGGAGGAAACAATAGCATCTGCTGTCCTCAGAGACAAGGAATTTAATCACAAGCCCAGCCAAGGTAAGATTTGAATGTAAAGTAGCAGAGCAATGGTTTGTCTGTGCGTGAGAATGTCTCTATTAAACGGAGTGGAGATGTTTATGTTGGCATTTAAACTTAATAGCAAATGTCAACAAGGGAGTTGGATGATGCTCATCCTCACTGTGTGTAGGTGTGGGGGAAGTTGAGGTGTTTGTCCATATGCTCACAGCTGTGACTGAGACAAAAAAGTTCAGGAAATGAAAACACTCACACACAGACACATTTGTCTCCACAAACACACATAGGGGCACTGATCCACTGTAGGGATTACCAGTGATCCATGACTGGGCTCACACTAGGCTGTACTGGTGTGTGTCTTTGTCTGTGTCCCATCCTCCTGGGATGCCAGTTTGTGTGCACACACAGTATATGTCAGGGTGAAGTTGTTTGTGTGTGCATTTTTGTGTCTGTACAAGGTTTGAGAGAAGGCAGAATTCGAAGAAGAAAGGAAGAAGGAGAAATCAAAGCAGAACAGTGGCAAAAAGGAAGAAGGGGACAACACAGACAAGAGAATGTGTTATCTCACTCTCTATCTTTGTCTCGGTCCCTCTCTTACCCACCCACACATAGTAGTAAGTACAATGATCACAGAAAGGTGATCTCAAAGCTTAGCCAGTCAGAAGACGGTGAGTCAACAGAGAGCAATAGAAATGGAAAAAACACAAAGGTAAAAAGAGATTTGGATAACTGCTTTCAGTTTACTGTGTTTATAGAAATTAACCGATTTTAATGAGAGTGTGTTGAAACGCATAAATGGGCACACAATTGACGGAACTAACTGCACATAATTCACAGAGCTGACAACCATTTTTGTTTTCCTCCATGTTAATGAACCCATGCTTTGTCCCTGAAGTTGTAGTATTGGTTTCTGATTGACTTCAGCAGCTACTATTAGTTCTAGCATGACCAAGTTTCCCATTAGAATGTGAACTATTTACACCCCATAATAAGTAAGCTAAAGGTGCCATTATGAGTTTTTTTTTATTCTATTAAATTCCTTGATGTAAAGTCATCATCAGAGCATTTGAGCTAATGTATAACTGCAAGCAGTTACAGTAAATACATGTGCCATCCTACACATAAGTACACATATATAGACAAACAAATTAATTCAGATTCCAGGGACCCACACATTTCATGACCCACAAACATGCCGTAAGCAGCTTAGAGGGTAGGAGATATACTTAGCTTAGAGTCAGAAGAGAGGACAAAGGTTCACTTGTGTTAAGGCGTCACATGTTAGATACATTATTTATTTTTGCGGGAGTGATAGTGCAAAGAGAAAAGAAGGTAGATGAGGGATAAAATGTTTTTAAAACTACTGTTTCAATCCTTAAAAACTCTGTTAGATAATAATAATATACACAGTCACTTTGTTACAATTCGCTTACTGCTAAATTCTTGCTAAAGTCTATATTTATCCTTGGGTATAATGATTTCAGGGTAAACCTGAAACCTGGTATAATTTCTGTCAGAAATGTAGCTCTTTTTTTTGGAGCTGTTATTTGTAAAAAGATCAAGAGGCTAGACAGTTAGCTATTAACTATTAGCTGCGTTGATTTTGAGGGAGGGCAGGAGGTTGAATTCTGCATTGTTTAAAGTAATTCAATTCAATTCAATTTTAGAATAGAATTCAACTTTATTGTCATTGCACATGCACGGGTACAGGGCAACGAAATGCAGTTTGCATCCATCCAGAAGTGCTTTAGCCATGATATAGATATATTACAATATATATTAGCAATAATATAGATATGTAAGTATATTACAGAAATGGGTCTATTATGGTATGTTATAATGTACACGGTATGAAGTATGTTATGAATATTCTATAACTATAAGTATGTACAGGCTGTAGTGAGTACAAGCTATGTACAGGCTATGAACAGGATATAAATATGAAATAAAAAACTATACAGAAATCTGAGATATACAGCTATACAGAAATGGGAACTATGCAAGTTATAAACAGTTGTAGGATTAAAAATTATCGTATGTACAGAATGATTATTTACACAGAACTATACAGTAGTGCAGTTAAGATAAGTGAGATATGTGGATAATTTTTACAGAGGCTATATAAAGTGCTAGTGGTTGTGAGTGGTGGTTCAGTCCATGTTATTATTATTTTATTTATATAGCGCCAAATCCCAACAAAAGTTCCCTCAAGGCGCTTTGTATTGTACAGTAGATCGCACAATAATAGATACAGAGAAAAACCCAACAATCATATGACCCCCTATGAGCAAGCACTTTGGCGACAGTGGGAAGGAAAAACTCCCTTTTAACAGGAAGAAACCTCCGGCAGAACCAGGCTCAGGGAGGGGCGGGGCCATCTGCTGCAACCGGTTGGGGTGAGAGAAGGAAAACAGGATAAAGACATGCTGTGGAAGAGAGACAGAGGTTAATAACAGATATGATTCGATGCAGAGAGGTCTATTAACACATAGTGAGTGCAGGAAAAACTCAATGTATCATGGGAATCCCCGGCAACCTACGTCTATTGCAGCATAACTAACGGAGGATTCAGGGTCACCTGGTCCAGCCCTAATTATATGCTTTAGCAAAAAGGAAAGTTTTAGGCCTAATCTTAAAAGTAGAGATAGTGTCTGTCTCCCGAATCCAAACTGGAAAGTAAAGTCCATTATTAAATTGTTAGACAAGGCTTGATGCAAAACTTAAATGTGTTTTTGCTCACTCGTAGTTCTGGGTAGAGGCACCCAGCAAATAGGCAGGAGAGATGAAATACCATCTGAAAATCCATTCAGCTACCTTGAAATACAACTTACACACACAGCTGTGCACAGTAAGGCAGGCACACTCTGAGGGCAGAGGAACTTGGTGTCGGTCTGTCACAGAGTGTTGACCACAGTGGGGTTCACATACACACACACACACGCGCGCGCGCACACACACACTTTATATACGCACAGCTTGACCACCCATGACTGCCCTCTGATTACCGCCAGCTTCCATAGCCACCCTCACTCCTTCTCTCCATACCTCCTGCACACCCCAGTGATTCTTCCTTCTTTCTCTACTTCCCCACATTCATTCACTCCCCCTTTCTTTCCATTCCTCCCACCATGCTCCTCCACCCTGCTTCCACCTTTTTTCACCGCTGCTTGCCCTCTCATTTCTTTCCTAACTTTCCTGTCTCACACATTAACATATAAAATGCCTCAACTGTTTTCTAGGCTAAAGTGTTTGGTGACTCAGTCAGTCAGATGCATAGTTACTTACCTGCTCATTCACTCACTTGATTAGTCTGCTGCTCGTTCACTCACTCATTTACCTGTTTACTTTCTCAGTCTAACTCATTTGTTTACTCCTTTGCTCACTCACCTGAAAATCTGTAATGACAAAGTTTCTGCAATGAAGAAGTGCAATTACAAGTTTTATCTAATTCACATGCAACAGTCATGTTTACAAGGCTGATAATTGTTTTTTTAAACACAAAGTTACAAAAATGTTAATAATAATCATAATAATGGCAATAAAAAGTAACTTATCATTTGTGTATTTCTGTGAAATTCTGTAAAAAGATTAAATTAATTTGTGGCATAAATGAACTACAGCCGCACATTACTACAACATACCCATATTTTTTTAATTTACTGTCCAAAATGTGGCCTCACACTTTAGACCCTCAGTATTATTTATAAATAAACTAGTGCAAATGACATGTTCTAGTGTAAATAAATGTATCACCTCTACTTGTCTTGTTTAGATATGCTCAAACAACTACAGCAGTGCCAGTCTTTGTTTATGCCATACTTGCATGCTAGTTCATGTCTTTCAGCTAGTGTAAATCTATCAAATATCTAGAGATTTTTATTATGTTGCGTTTTTTTAAGCATTTCAATCATTTTCACAGGCTGGCAGTTACTGGGTTATGTTGGCTTTAGTGGATGCATACTGGCAATGCAGCCACAAATCCTCCTAGCGTGAATTGGAATATAAACTCTGTTTGTTTTGTTTCAGTTTTTTTCACAAAGTATTCTTAAAGTCTACCTTGTCAAAGAGACATTGTAATAACCCCTCAGGTTCATGCTACCAGTTATTCACAAGGCCAGCTTACTAACCGAAAAATTGCATGTTTTCTGAGTTTTTGACATGGAAGGCTGGTCTAACCCCAGGTATACATTTGTTGTGGTTCCATGATGTTGTGTATTTTGTGCAGTTTTGTTTTGTTACTGCAAGGCTTAAGATGTCACTAGGAGAATTTTAGAAGTTGTGTTCAGTCTGCATCATGTTCTGACTTCTTTCCCTCATTATGTGTTCTGTTCACCTTAATACGGCTTCCTATAAGAATAAAAATATGTATTTTTAGCAATGAGAGTGGAGAGTCATTTCACTGTTGGGGGGACCCTGTGCAGCAGCTAGAACACAGCACAACTGCTCTATGACTATGACAACTATCATTATTGTTTTAAGCTTTACATTAAGTTATTAATTTTATCGAAAGAAACTAATTTTTTAACATAAATGTCTTAGCTGTCTTATAGCTGGAGCTAATATGCTCAATTTTAAACTAATCTTGGACTCTTATTCCAGAGTAGTGCTGCAAATCACAACTAAAAATCATTATTTACTGACACTTGGTGCAGGGCTTGGTTTTCTTCAAGCCAGTGTTCTTCTGACCGGCTTGCAAACGGAACATTTGAAGAGCAGGTAAGAGGAGCTTTGGTGCTCAAAGTCAGAGTTGTGATGTGAGACGATCGCATTAGCAATCTCACTGATGTCATACAGAGTCATGGTTCTCCTAAAGCTTGGTGAATCAATATTTTGTTTCCAAATTCACTTTGGAGGTGTATTTTATTCATTCCTAAATTATTTTGTATGCAAACTTGTACCTTTGACTTTATATGAAAGAACTGCTTTTGTTAACTCTTTTGACCTCTTCTTTAATAAAGATAATTAAACATGCTGCAACTATGAGTCACTTGTAACTTTCTAATTGAATTATATTTTTACTTACTAAGCCCTCCCATCTTCCAGCCTTACACACAGTTCTCGCAGAAGTTTACTTTTGCAAAGACAGTCACAGCTGACCGTTTTCCTGCAGTTATCTAACTGGGCAGCTACAGTCAGAGTCATGGTTTTGTGAGTGTATGACATGTGTGTATTTGAATGTTACCATCATCAGACATGCATCATGTTGTGCGTGTGGCCTGGTGTGTTCATCGATACATAAACGGAAACACAGTCACACTGAGATGTGAAATGTTTTGTCTCCATGGTGTTCTCCTCAGGGTGCGTGCGTGTGCGTGTTTGTGCTTATGCACACATCTATGACTGACTGTGTGTGTATGTGTGTTATTTATGCTATTTTATTTGCACTCTTCTGCTCTGTACATAATTGCCTGGAAGGGGTTCTGGCACAAAATTAAAATTCACTTTTAAAACCTCCCACTAATGCAATGTCACTCAGTTTGTGCACATGTAATATCAAAATAAGATGCCAAAGTGCACCAAAAGAAAAAAAAGAGAAAGAAAACAGAGGCATGAAAAGCGTGTACCCATACACTGGACTGTAAATCTTCACCTTTAAAGCATCCATTTAACCCAGAGTGTAATAAATCACAAAGTAGTTTTATTGCCACCATCTCCACTCTTCTTCTGCACATATCTGCCTGTCCATCACAGTGTAGCATAAACTCAGCAATATTCAGACTGCTGTTCGACAATTTGAGCCCTCACATTTGTGCTCCCTAAATTCCTTGGGGAAAGAGAAAATAAAAACAAGGAGCAAAAACAAGAGAAGCAACAGACTAAGGGAGACAGGGAGTGAAGGAGAGGCAAGTTTGAGGCTGAGTCACTGACTGACAACCAAGCACTGAATGAATGATCAATAAATGAATCAGTTTGGGGGCAAAGTGTAAGCATGTGACGGACAGAGAAACTGACTGAGAAATAAACAAGCTATTCATACTGAATTCAGAGGATCTTTGGCATGCTCCATATGAATAAATAAAGAGATATGTTTTGTGCATCAAAAAGTCAAGGTAAAGTTAGGTGTCTCACACTTAACGAAAGAAAACATACTATAGGTGCAAGGAAAGACTATTCAATCATTTATTCCTATACTTAGTACATAACATTCTCCATTACACTTTTCCCAGCATATATTTCCATTTGTAAATCATATTAATTATAATGCGTCTAGCTCTTTTGCTTTTTGATGCCCACTAAACATTTACTTCTTAGGAATTATTGGTTACATTTGACCAATAATTCCCAAATTTCTCCTACACATGTATACGTTGTTTTTGTGTTCTCGCCAAGGTAGATAACATTTGATAGAAAAACAGACAAAAGCAGACTCGCCAGCAAAGCTAATTTTCTTATATTTGGACTGTGCAAGAAAACCCACTTGAGAGCAGATAACCAAGTAACCTTGACACCAGACTAACAAGCAGTGTTTCACTGCCCTCTTTGGTTTAAAGTTTCAGACCTCTTTCACCTCCCCTACAGTTTTCCAACTTATGTTGGAAACTGGTGGGCCTCACTTTAAAACTTTCTGACAATTTAATTCACACAGTTCACACAGCAATTTAGCCCAGTGGATTTGCCGGATTTTAACAAGTTTTACACAAGACAACAGTTTTTAACAAGCAACAAGACACAAACTGAACAGATTACACATAGAATGTTCTGCAAAAACAAAAGAATCCCATTGCAGATGCCGACTGTACACATAACATTGTTTTGCTTTTGGGTTTTTTTATCTTCATCTGTGTTATATAATTTTATTCCATTCATTCTATTCCATATAGACCTGTGAGACAAACTCTTTATCGTACCCCTGACAAATTAAGCAGAGTTCTTCAACCAAAATCAAAGTGGTGGTGCTCTTAAATGAAAGCGTTAAAAGGTGTTAAAACTTTTACTTAGAACATTCAGGCTAAAAGCACTCTACATGCCAGTAGCAACACTTGGAGGTTCAGTATGTTTTTGTTAATTGTGTTTTTCTTTTGCTGTACCTGTTAATGCAGAATAAAACATGTATCATTCAGCTAAGAATGTCTAAGCTAGACACATTATGTAATTCCCTCAACAGACACACCCAACCACAAACTGAAAAATCAACTAAAAAGTTTCTAGCGAACAGGCCTTCGAAGCAAAAAGCATGTTTACTATAAATTTGATGTAATGTTTCTTATCGACAGACCTTACAGAAATCTGTGCTGCTGAATGAGTGGAAATTTGGGGTAAAAAGGGAAAATATTAGTAACACAACTTGTTTCACTTCATTAAAAGAAATGTGAAAAAAATCGGTGTATTTATTGATATGATATAAAGCAGATCTAACGTGGTAACACAGTTGTATCTGCTAAGCAGCACCAAGTACTTCTGTTGTTCTGTTGCACTGCTAAATTTTGTGTGCCTATATACAGTATCTCCTGATCAGCCTTACTCTGCACTGTTATCAGTGGGGACAGCTTCTTGCTTATGTGCTCGGCTTAGAAGTTATATATTGTTCTATTGTTGTATCATCAATGCAGTAGTCAATGATTGTTCATCAACTCCTTGGTTGGAGACAGTTGAAAACGGGGAAGTAAAAACTTTTTTTTTAGCTGACAACGGACCAGATCTCTTTCACAGAGCTGCGTGGGTGTGACATTTACACTACTAGGATGCTGGTGATGTCAACAAACAGCACACTAAAAGAATTTCGAATCCTGGTTCACACACTGAAAGGTGAGAGAAAGCGACAGATAAAGGGAGTGCGGGTGGATGTGTATGAAAAGAATAAAAAAACATGACAAGGTGTGAGGGACATTGCAAAAGAGTCTGGGACAGGCAGCAAAAATGTGGTGACAGCTGGAATGTCAAACTGACAGCCTGAGGTCTGCGTATGTCACTGTGTATGTTTTTGTGTGAGTGCAACCGAGCATACATGCATGTCAGGGGTGGAAACTAAATCATATTCATACACAGTTACAAGAAGTATGATTCTCTCATACTTTAAAATCATATTTTTTTCCAACAGTTACGCTTTAAATGAATATCTGGTTTCAACTCTTTCTACAAGGAAACTAAGAAAAAAGACTCTTTTACATAAATTCCTGCATTCATTAAATGTCATCACAAATAATTAATAGAAGACCAAGAACACCTTCAAATTATTGAATCATTTTTTAGCTGTCTTAATTATTTTTTTCTACTGCAGATATGTCTAGACTATTAAGACTAATCAGCCTTCAGACAATTTCACTGTGCTGTTAGATATAATAGTACCTGTGAAGTTATAAACTTATTACACCGGTCAGGGAGCAAATCTCTGTTTTTAGTAAGTATTCGAGATATTCAATACATATGTGTGTGTGTGTGTGTGTGTGTGTGTGTGTGTGTGTAGGTGTGTGTGTGTGTATGTGTGTGTGTGTGTGTGTGCATGCAAAGGGATCAGTAAACTGTAATTGTTTTACATGTTTCAGCAGAATTTCTTCTCTGAATAACTGAAGTGTGCCTCAACTCACCTCATTATCTAGCTGCCACTTGTAGCTGTGTCTACTGATGTCAGCTGATTCCCTTTTAGGTATTAGTGCCAGTATTTCATAAATATTTTTTACTGATGAACCAGGATGAAACAGAAATTTTTGTTACTTTCAGGGTCTTAGAAAGAGAAACTGACCAGCATTTGAAATTCTCTCCTTTATACTGAGCACGCAGACAAGATATCTAACTTGCCAGTAAAAGCCTGTTAAATCTAAGGGTTGAGGAGGGATGAAATAGATGTAGTACTACACACCAACAGCTTTTCCAGTGCAACGGAAAAAAAAGTTGTTACTAGGTCAACTAACACTAATGCTGTGCACTCACCAGGACTGGCATGCATCATGGGATTATTAGCGACCTTGTGATTCACATGTGCTGCTGAAGAATGTCAGACTATGCAAGAGACTGGTCTGGTTATAAAAGCTTTAACCTGTTGAATGTCCACAGCAGTGAGTGACATCTTTGCCCACAGAGCCATTTATCTAGAACATTAGCAGGAAGGTCTGAAATCACATGGTGCACATGTGCACTTACAAATGTGGGGTTATAGGCTTTTAGCTTACATTAGAGGAAAAAAAATTCCCAAGAAAAGCAATGGGTTTGGCAGAGCTTGGTAAGGGTGCAAATAATAGGCCTGTAGAGAGGAATTCAAACTGATTCCTTTAAGAAACATCCATCTAAAACAAACTAGACACACACTAACACAAGTTAATTTTCACAAGGAAATCTTCCCAACCAGGGTCTTCATAAAGCAATGAGTCCGACAAGGCCACGGTTAATAGTCATTTTAGAATAGCTAAGGGGGTTTGTTAGGCACAAGGCCAAGCCAAGGCCTCCTGAGAGATATTGCTTTTAAAATGGGTACTACATATACCTGGCAACATTTCATAAAATAATCATGCAGCAACAGAAAGAATTCAATAGATGAAGGATAACAAATAATTGCTTCTTTCCTATGTCAAGAAATGTAGCTCTTGAGATTTACAAGAACGTTAGCTGCGAGCAAAATACACAAGCACCAACAAAGTCAGTGGGAGCAGGAGTTTCACCTTTGCTATTTGTCACTTTAGTGCAAAAAACCCCTTTCAGCTCCATTTTAGTGACTGTTGTAAAATCAGCTGATCATTCTTAGCATGACCGGTGTCAGTGAGCCACTCAGTGCTCAGTGCTACTAATCTATCTGGTCATTGTAATTATAGCAGCTTTACAACAGCTGTAGAGGCAGCTCAGCCCACGGCCCAGAATTGTCTAGTTCATGGACCAACATTTTTTCCACAATCCTACCAGGAACTTTCTTGGCACAAATCATAAAGGTCCAAAAATTCATCATGCAATAAATATGGCCTCTCTAAAGGTCATAGTGTTATTTTTTTTTATTTAAACTCTATTTTCATTTAAAAAAGTACTTGTGTTTAATGTGTATATGGTAGGAAATTGCTCTTTCAAAATTATGGCAGCATACCCAGGGCTCTACAAGCATTTCACTTAAGAAATAAAAGTGAAATCTAGAAAGTGAATAGATTTTTTTGGCGCACCACTGCAAATATATTAGTGAAGCTCAGGGTATAAAAATTCAGGCAGTGACTTTAAGCCACTGCTGATAATCCCTGTTGCTAGTTAAAATGACAAACAGCAGGTCATGTCAGATCTTACTAACGCACTTCTTACTGAACTTAATGACAGGATAAAAAATGAAACTGTGCTGTTGTTAGGTTTGTGCTCTCTCTGCAAGCTAGCGGAGAAACAGGCTGTGACACAACATGACTGCTGTAATCACTCACAGCCCATCATAGTTTTATGAGCTAAAATGTATTGCTCTGTAAAAATCAGTACAAAGGGAGGAGATTCTTTTCTTCAAGCAAAAATAATCAGGTTATTCGTAAATTTAATACAAATATATTTAGGCTGCTTGATTTTTTTCAGTTTTGTGTTTTTTAGTTTTTTCGTCTATCCACTAAGCATTTCTTTAAGAATGACTTGATTTATAGTTTATCTCATTTTCACTTTGCAGGTTGGTGGCATGATGTCACCTTACAGAAAGAAGCTTTTTTTCTTTACTATTGTTGCTTATGAGAATAAAGTCAAAACTTCAAACTTGAAATGCTATTGTGAGGATAAAGTTAAAATACTAAATAAAATGCCTTGTGTAGAGGAGTTAGTGAAATTGTACTTCAGAAAAGGTTTTAGTAACAAAGAAATGATTCCTCTTTCATCACGTAAACACTGTGTGGTGATGAGTAGAAGAACTGCAACTGGACAGAATGAAAAACTACAAAGTTGGAATACTTGGCCAGATTTGTGCAAAATACAATAGCTGGCAATGGACTGGTTCAAGGATATCGATCGTACGCCCCCGTACAGTAAAGAGGCAGTTTAACAAGATGCAATAAGACAGCTGATGAAGTTGTTTCGCTAACTCAACTCATCTACACAAGTCATTTTTTCAGAGGGTTATCGCAGCCATGCTAGAGGTTTAACTTTAATCTCCACATTTTAACTTTATTCTCAAAATAATATTTTTAATTTGATCTCAAAAAGACATGTTGAGTTTAATCTTAAAATTTTGACTGTATTTTCAAAATGAACAATATTAATGATAACTAATGCGCCCCCAATACTCTGTCATAATACCTGAAATCAGGTTTGTTTGTTTGTTTGTGTCTTTTTTCATCATTTTTGACCACGGGGTTATCAAATGTTTTGAAATGACCCGAAATGTTGAAGCTCTGAGGGTACTGCTGTCAAAAATAGCAATTATACTCTTTTATTGATGAAAAAGTATGTCAGGAAACAGCAGTTTCCAAAGTGAATTTGTGAAAGGTGAGATGAGGTGAAAAGATCTTTAAAGTTAAAAGCTGAGATGGTACTGTAGCTGGCTTAAGAGGGAATAAGAGAAAAAGAAACATAAGCTATTCTTCTAGCCACTTAGCACTGCGTTATAGACAAAGGATTAAAGCAGAGCAAGAAGTTGAAATGTCAGGCTTGGGAAAAACGTGCTCACATTGAGTTTCACCACCATCCTTTTAATCACTGACTCTTGCAGTACTGTGTGGAGCTCTGCCAAGGTGTGTACGTACGAGTGCAGAGGTGCACTTGTGTGTTTATCATAAAAGAGAGAGGCACTTTAATGGAATCCCACATCCATCTCATAGCCGTTCCAAATTTAAATGAGACATTTTCCCTTCCTGCCTTTTAGCGATGAGGCATATTAATAAGCTGGGAAACGATGCTGAAAGGTTAGACAACTTTTTTTCATACAGAGGAGAAATGGTGTGTATTGTCTAAAGTGCTCGGAGGTTTTAAATGCGGGGTCTGTGTGTGGAGGTGGGGCAGAAGGACTCCAGACATTATTCACAGCTGTGTGAATCGAGGTAAAAGGTTGATCAAACACTATCTAGAGGTCCATTTCAGTGGTGACAGTTTTAGGAGTCCTTTCACATGCTTGAACAGTGGCCTCCAATCCAGTCACTTTATTCCTTCTTTCTCCCCTCTCATCTCCTCTGTTATTTTCATATCTATCTCGACCCTTTTTTTGTTGTTTTTGCTTGTCTCCTTTGCTTCTGTTCCTCTGCTTCTCTCAGTCATTATCAGAAGGTGACAGAATGGTTTCACAGCACAGCTCAGAAGCACTCTGCAAAAGGCCAAGAGCAACTTATTCCCTTTTAAGAGAATGCTTGTCATTTCTTAATCTCTCTTAATTTTTACGTTCCCTCATTTTCAGGTGGAGTCAGTGGCAGTGGAAAGAAGCAGCATTCTCTGATGTTGTTTTCGCTTTTCAACAGATTCTGTTATCACCTCGCCTCAGCATACTTGTCATTTCAAACTAGTGTGATTAAAAAGCTTCTGTATGAAGAGTAGTGCTCTTTGATCATTTTTACAGTGATGATCAAGTCTATTCATATACTGTCTGTGCACATCTGTGTTTGCATGTTCGTGTGCATTTACTATCAAAGACTCAAAGGTTAATAACAAATACAAGATGCCAACTCCAGTTAGGCAATTTATAGATCAATTTCTGTGATATGCTACGATTTTGTTTGAAATAAGCAGCTCCACTAATAGACTCGTTACCTTTTTTTTTTTAATTTAAAGAAGCTTTTATACATTTTTGAATTTGTGGCCATTTCAACCAGCAGAACCTTTTACAGTAAGACCTTATAAAATTACTATGACAAATGTGTTCACACTCATTGCCCATTACCACGGTTAGCCACAATGGAAGAAAAACATTTTATATTGAGGTTGCGTTTTCTAAAGGTAGTTTCAAAATTTACTCACAGGCTAGTTGTTGTGTTTGCCAGCCAGTAGATGTGATGATAAAGGGAAAAAATCGGTTATTGAAGTATTTTTTTTTTTTCAAGGAAACAGAGCCTTCTGCGTTAAGAAACGTGGCTGATAAGAGCAGTAAGGCTGAACTTAAATAGCGAAAAACTTTGGCTTTAAAAATCTGAAAGTTACCCCAGTGCTCCAGAAAGCTGGGAGCATAATGAATAGTGCAGCTTTAGGATTCACTGGAACAGTCGTAGGTATGCTCATAATCTAAATGTCATGCAGAATTTTCCAATTGAGAATCACTACTGCTGGAGATTTTCCTCAGTCGTTCTTTCAATTAATTCCATTGCATTCATCAACTTTGTTTCAATCTTCAGCAATTGGGAAAGGTATCCTCCCCTGAATAATTTTCAATGTTCAGATGGCAGGAGAAAAGAACAAATAATAAAGCAGTAATTTTTAGATCTCATACTGATACTTTGCACAAATGCCAGTTATGAGATGAAATCGTGACTGCTGCTTTCATTGAATCATCTGGCATTTATTCCAACAGTAACAGCCCAATGCTCATTCCCTCACTAATCCCACTGTGGTTTGGTGGTCACAAAACTCAAACTCATATCTGACTCCTAACTGGGTCAACAAAACTTTGATACATGCAAACGTTTTAAAAGTACTTTTAACAATACGACAATAAACTAACAATAAAGCATTATTTTTGCTCTCTTGCACAGCGTTACAAGAATACCATCTAGCACCGGTGGTATACAAGTCTTTTAGCAAATCAATATACAGTGACTTTAAACTTACTCATTAAACCTACCAATTACCTGTTGTTATTATTATAATTATTTATTTTGAATGATTTAAATGAATGATCTCCTTCTTGAGATTTGTCTCATTGCAGTGTGGTGAAAGGTTATGGGTGCTACAGCGGACATTTGCCCTGTCTGAGTTTGGGGATAAAGCTGTCTTAAGGACAGACTTGGTGCTGTTGTAGCAGGCCACTCATATTGGCTGGGATGAGGCAATACCTTAAAGCAGGTATATACACCATTCAATTTCCGGATGTCCCAGATGAAAGATCCCCAACATGAAAGAATCATTTGGTCAAAGAAAACTGGGCATTGTAACCATCCTGCAACCAAAGAAAGACAAAATTCTACCAATGAAATGGAACTGACAGCTGCTACCTTATTCTTTATCATGGGAGATCGTCTATAGAGTTCCAGACACCTAGAGCATTTAGCATCACCTGTGGTGGCAGGGCACGTGACAAAAACTGTAGTATCAGGCGGTCCATCCATGTCCACCTACTAACTCTCACATCAGCATCATTGGGGTCACAGTAAACAAGTGCTGATGTTCTCAAATTAGAACAGTATCGAAGTGTTTTTCTCTTGTTCCATTTTCATGCAGTAAAGATATATAATTAGTCCATTACATTTGCTAAGCTGCCATCGTGATAGTTTTAAACACACTTGCAATTACCATCTTTCTTTTTGTTAACCACCAGTTTCAATGTGGTAGAGCACAAATTGTCAACTTACCAACTCATTGCTAAGAAAGGCCTATTTTTGAATATAGCTAACCAATACACACACATTATCATATGCATTCTTAAATATTCAACCGACATTTGTAACAATTAGCAGCTGAAAATGTGTAAAACCAATTGTAATACTTCATTCATGCAGATTATATATGGAATCGGTAACAAACTGGAGAAATTGAGTAGAAGAGGGGTGAAGAGAAAAGCCGTGATGAGAGAAAGAGGAGCCGTAATGCTCTGCTAAGTGAAACTCCCATGCAAGAGACTTCTGCGAAGTCAAGTCAAGCATGTGCCCCTGCTTCATCGCTTATCCATTTATTCGAAAACTGGCGCATTTCAGATTTTTTAATAATTTCTTCCTCATGACATTATGAATAATTTTCTTTCTACATGATTTGACAGAATATTGAATATAAACAGAGTTCTGTGCTTGCTCTTGAAGAGACGCACGATAATCATCTCTAACTATTGATTTTTCACAGTTCAAAAATGCATTTTTTTTTCTTCTAAATCACGACTGTTCTTTATATAGTGCTTTTGCACATCCCTTCCTTCAGTAAAGACATAACTGCCTAATCTTTACTCGAGGCTTTAGATCACACTTGACATACTGTACAGAGAGACATAAACACAGGAGATAGCTAGTTGACAGAGTTAGCAGTTCCATGGGGTTTGGGTAGAATTTCGCAGGGTGCTTTGATTTAATTCTCAGGAGATAATATGACTGAGATTCAGCTCCAAAGACAACGAAAGAAGGGTGGAAAGAGGAAGCAAAAGCAAGAAGAGGGAGGTTAAATATATGTTGAGACAGCTTGTAAGATACAGAGACAAAGAAGAGATGGGACTGTGTATGTGGAGAGACTGACTCAGAGTGAGCTAGCCGAATTGTATGTCTTGAAATCGAAAAGGAAACTGACAGAGAGACTTATCTGAGTGAAGAGGATTTAATCACAGTCCCAGCAGTTAACCAATAACATCATCATCCTATTTCTCACTCTCTGTATCATTTCTTCTATCCAGCTCTGCAGTTTTCCCTGGACACAGACCATTGAGTACAGGCAGCTTCCCCTCCCTCACAGCTTCCCTCTTAATGGAAAACTAAAGGTGTTCTGGCTCATTCCACGTTCATCTGAGTCTAGCGCAGTAACTCTCCAAACGGAGCTCGTTATTCCATTATCACCGGCGTGTGTGTCCACGTATGCGTGTATGATTCCCTTACAAGTCCCAGAAGTGCTTTTTATTTGAGAACAAAGCCATCAGGTGTCACAGTGTGAGATTTCTTTACCATCTGAGTCACAAGGATGAGTCAGTCAAGGCAACGGAGCTGATTGGAAAGACACGTGTCAGACATCAGCTCTCCTGACCGAGTGTCTCATACACAGTCCCTCAGGCAAGCCCTTAAGTGCACTAAAATAAGGCTTCCACTTTAGAGGAATTCTCATGCCCACAGTGGAGGGGTAGCTTAAAAATAATTCAATTATATACAAGTGAGGAAAAATATTTAAAATGCAGGCAAAGGTGACTATTAGGAATAACAAAATCATAATTTTATCTCATTCTCAGCTTTGTGCCACAATTCTTGCTCATTCCTGATCCAGCTTCTCTAAGAGTGTAAGACATGTATCATGTAACAAGGCAGAATGACACAGCTCTACATCAATCACAGTTTGAATACATGTTGATTAAAGTTCCTGAGCATTTTAGCTAATAGCAAGAAAAGAAGAGGTACATGAAGTAAGATGCTTCTAAGACTGTTTCTTTTTTTCTCAGTGGCTTTTATTTTGATTCCAATTTGCGTGATCATAGCCAAGGACGTGAAATGTATAAGGTACTAAACTGTAAATATATGGTTTGCTCCGACACACAAACCAGTTCCTGACACCACAGGAAAAAATTCTAAGACATGTGTCAGATATCATGTATGCTACATTAATTTTGCTACTAGATTATATTAACTGAAAGTGCCGTCGTCTTATAGATGTTATTTTTCACTGGTAATGAGTAAAAGCATAAAAACTGTCATTTTGCCTTTTTTTTTTCTATTTCATACATACTTGTTTACAGGAGAAAAAAATGATTAAGATTATGACTCAGTTTTAATACTGAATATGGTATGTAAAAAAAATAATTGTGGAGTCATATAATGTAGCTATATTACCCCAAAGGACTTAAATTGAATTAATTAAAACAGCGTTAATACAATGTAACCATATGGTCATAATAGCACTAATGGGCTACAGCGATTATATGCTTAGGAGGAATTTAAGAATTAATCACATTAACTTTCTAAAGTAGGGCTAAGCAAATATTATAAAACACTGCACAAATTCTGCAGTATTGCTGAGAATCATTTATATATTACATTGGGCACCATTATGTATTATGCACTTTAAATTAGTTGGTGTCATTTATACTTAAAGCTACTAGTTTCTTAGTTCTGAAGTAAGAAAAACATTCATTTACGGGTTTACTTTCTAAGACAACAAGAAAATCCAACAAAAAAGTTGGATTAACCAAATCTGAACAGATATAAAATTAGATAAACTATAATTTGGTTAAAAATCCAATCCAAATACAGTCCGGATTGTATTGTTTTCCAGATACCTGAACCTACACATACTGCAATTCAGTTAAACATTAAATAAAAACTTCTAGAAGCGCACACCAGCAGAACAGCTATAAACTGTTGTGTCAGCATCTTCTATAGTTAGTTATTGGTATCAGACAAGCTGTACTGTATATGTTTGGGGGCAGAAAGGGCATGGATTTATCTGGGCATCAGCATTCTGTCATTTTACTTTATACCTCTTTCAGGTTGAAACCTGTCCATGTACCGGGTCATTCCTATATTTCAAGAGTCTAAACTTGGCACAATATTTTCCTAAATTATCCATTGGCTGTGGAGCTTGGAACAAAGAGTCCATTAATAATATTTTGAATAAGAACTAGAACTTTGCAAAGGTAAACAATCTTAAAGTGAACATGCCAACATGGCTGCTTTTTCTCTGGCGTCCCCCTCAAATAATTAGCTTCAACTCATTCTCTGTCTATAGCTCTGCATGTTGAGTTTTAACGAGGGTTCAAACTAGTATGAACCTGTCTGAAATAATATAAATATATAAGACCAGTTATACTTCACATATACCTACACTTTGCACTATATTGTAGTTTCGTTGCACTGTAACTGTGAGTGCATATACGCATATACATACCTGTACAAGGTACAGGTTTGCATTCTAAAATGTGATATGATTCCCCTCATCTCACAGTACCAAATCAGAAATTAGAGCAGTTGCAGTGGGTATATTGGTCATTGATCCAGGACCTATTTCAAGTAACCCTTTTATACACGGACATAGGCTGTCCATCACTTCAAAGGTTTATGGAAGCCTTCATTTAAAAAGTGGGTCAGTTCCAGATTGGCACATGGTACGGTCATCGACTCACAGCCTGGGCATGCAGCATGAAAACTAACTAGCAATGAAATACCTCATAGATGATGATTTATTAATTAATTTAAACATTTTTTCTTCTATAAGCCTTTTTTTTTAAGTAAGATTACACACCTCTTGTATATTTGTTCTGTTTCACTGTCTTTGGTACTATAATACATGTAAAAATTCAATGCTTTGTTGCTCTGTTAATATGTCCCATTATTGCTTTATAAGGACATCATAATTCCAGAATAATAAGGCAGTAATTTGCCGGCTCTGATCTTTAACCATTTAACACCAGAAGCTTGAAACAATTCTCACCAAAAAGACAGTGTTTTCAAAACATCATACTGCTTCAAGCTTTTCTTTTCTTTTGTATACAAGCAACACAGAACATTATTTCTTTCTGTCTTTTGTATCGTTGGTGGATTTGAGGCCAAACCACGAGCCTGAGGTGAATTTGACTCTCTAAAATGTTTTTTGTTCACAATAGTCCTTTGTGTAAACACTGAAATACAGTTTTGATTTCTTCAATTCAGCGTTAATATGTGTTTGGAGTGGTTGTGGTGAAACAATCCTGTTACGAGCCAGCCAAAACACATTGAATTATCTCCTTTTACAAGGTTGAGTTTATATAATATTCCCATTGCTTGGTACAGTTGAATTTATGGACTAAGAGAGACTATGCTCCTTTGTGTTCGGCTCGTCTTTTCTTCTGTCCTCTTCCACAAGCCGAGTCTGTTCATCTGGAGGAAGATGAAAGGGTGACTTTTGCTCATTGATATAAATAAATGGAGAGAGAGAAAGGGATGAGGCGAGCCCGTGTAGGAGGGGAGATATCCTTGGGGCAAAAGAAGGAGTAGGAGAGAGGGATGAGCCGACCACAGGGAGGAGAGGAGGTGGAGGGTGAGGGTGAGAGGGAGGTGGAAAATGACGAGAGGAGATATGCATAGAGAGGAGAGAGAAGGAAGAAAGGGCGATAGATGAGTGAAGGGATGCGATAGGCAGGAGAATGGAAAAAGAAGAGAAAAAAAGAGAAAAAGTAAGAAGAGAAACGAGTGATGATGGGAATGCACAAGAACACTCACTTTATGAAAATGAGATTTTCCACCACATGTGGTTACATCCTATCATCAAAGGTCCTACTGATTGACTGCGCATATACTTACACACAGTGTCTGTTCACAAATGTGCACATTTTGTTGCTGCCTACACACATGCATACAGTATACATTTATACGCAAACAGCGTTTGTGGGGATGCGTGAATCGCCTGTAAGCTTGTGTTGCTTCTTACAGTATGTGCGCGTGTGCAAGCAGTTGTAATCTCATCCACCTGTGTTTGGTGAAGTACATTTATAAGAAGCAGTTAACCTTTCTTTCTTGTCTAAAGCAATGGCATCGAGACATTTTATTAACTCTGGCATGTGATATATTACCACACTTCCCACAGTAAGATTACATTACCCCTCCCTCATTTCTCCTCTTATTCCTCTTTGCTGCCACTTCTCCTTATCTTTCCTCCGTTCTACTACTCTTCGCTCCTTCTCCTGTTTTTCCCCCCATTTCTTCTCCACAACAATATATTTATTTATATATTTACTCCCCCTTCCTACCTGATGGCATCCACCACAGTAATTACACTTAAGGGGACAGCAAGGAAAGAAATAATGGGCAGAGAAACACTCAGGGACAGAGGGAGAAGATCTCAACATAAGCCACTTTTTAAAGAAAGACAGAAGGAGACTGAGAAGAGACGTTCCTAAGGGAAACACAGTGTTGAGAGAGACAGAGGAAAAGAACAGGCTGAAAAGCGGGGAGACAAGAAATGGTTTTACTGGGGTTGGAGAGGATATAAACGGTTTTTTTTATCTTGCAATGGAGTCTTCTTTACCAAGTAGGCAATCCTACCTGGTTATCAGTGATGGCTGTATCATTATGCTCTCCAAGATACATATGGGTCTCTAATAATTGCAGCTTTCAGAAGAGATGTGTTGTGAACATAAGAATAGAGGAGTGACTTAAGCATATATATAGAGAGAGAGCTTTTACCTTTGCTACTATAGAAGTCATGTTCAATGTTCAGCATCACTGTTACCTAAACTAGGGCAGCGTCAATTTACAGGTAATGAGGTCTTAGAGGACCATGTGATAGATGAAAATCTATGAAAGGGTAGATGACAGCTTTGAGAAAAGGATAGACAGAAATCACTTTTGGTATAAATGAAAAAGCGTCTTCTCTTCAGTGTTTAAATAGCAGAGAAGACAGGTTTGTGAAAAAATAGCATGCATGAATATCTGAATAGTTCGTGATCATTAGTCTTCATCACTTCTGTGATGACTCTTTTAAGGCCAGAAATGTCATGTTTAAAGAAATAAAAGCAATGCAGTATATTCCCAGCTGTCAAGTATCCATGCAGGCTGCAATACCAAAATGTCTTTTCTCTTTTTTTTTGGCCTTGAGAGAGAGCGTTGAAATTCTTTTAATTTAAATGTAACCTCTTCAAAATACAGTAGTAATATTACATCGGACGTCTCACCAGGGGTAGTTGAAAAACTCTTATAAGAAACCAGAAATACATGTGAAGAAGTAAGAACATTTTGATCATTATGCACACTTTATTCCATAAACTTTTTTTATATATATTTTTAGACAGGCTTGCCTGTTTCAAGGTTTTAAAAGAATGAGAAAGATATGAGAAAGATCACAAAGCTTCCATGGCACACAGATGTTTATCCCAATCTGAGTAAGAACATTTCTGTGCCTCAAACGTCTGCTTATGGTATAAAATACGTGCTGAATAACTGTCAAAACAGACCTGCTTCTTGTGCCTTTTACACAAGAAGCCTAGCACACATTCACATGTGTCATACAATTGTAAGCTATAGAATGAAAATATAAATATATGACACCCAGCTCACCCCTGCAGGCGGTTTATCCTTCAAGCTCGGGTCCTCTACCAGAGGCCTGGGAGCTTGAGGGTCCTGCGCAGTATCTTAGCTGTTCCCAGGACTGCGCTCTTCTAGACAGCGAGTCACCACACCTAGTGCTCTGATTACTGCATATATATATATATATATATATATATATATATATATATATATATATATATATATATATATATATACTACTCTAATTATTATAAACTATAATAATTGCCCAATAATGTTCCCATGTAAATTAGTTGCTTTAAAGTCTTGTTGACCTTAATCAGAGTCATTGGAAATGGGTAACTAAAAAAGCACAGCTTACAATTATTTTAACTTGTAAAAGTAAAACTTCTTGGTGGTTTTTTTTTGGTTTTTTTTGGGTTTTTTTTGGGGGGGGGGGGGGGGGGGTCTGTTGATGTATAACTTACATTGTTATACTTTATTATAAAGAGGGGATGAATGCAAAGTCATGCAGAAGAATGGAAGATTTCCATCATCATGTGGAGCATAAAAGGGGACATAAAGCTATTGAAACTGCATCATAATTAATTGCTGGCAAGTTGCTTGCCTAGCTTAATTGTTGGGAGGAGCCGGCCTATCACATTCATTTAGCACACTCGATTTGGATAGGATTTGGTCCACTGAGAGGCCGCTGCTCAACAGTCCAGTCAGTCACCTTCATAGAGTCTGACACCAGACTGCTTTCCTCTAATTCAAACTTCACATGCAATCACTTTTCATTTTCTCATAAATCCTGTTAGATTTCACCTCCCTCTCTGTACTCCTATTAGGTGATTGTGTTTTAATTTGGAGCAACGAATGAACTATTAGCTGTCATTGACACGTTACCCATGTAATGCTGGAAAGGAGCACAGCAGCTGTGACAGTTTATCCTCGTTCACTCACTCACTGAGCCATATGCACACACACGCTCACTAGCAAAATTAAATGCACATACTTTTGGAAATTAGATTAGTTAAGCTGCCTAAGTCTGACTTGAGACAGACAGAAACACCTTAGAAACACAACACAGAGCAGATGAGGGAGGCTGGTTGCTCTTGTTTCTTATAGACATGTGCTAACACTCTGATCACTTATTCATGAGGTGGCTGAGAGTGAGGGAAACGAGAGAAAAGCAGTGAGTTGTTTTTTTGTGTGAGAAAAGACACAGTTAATTGCAGTTGCAGGAGATGTCAGAGCATTATCAGTGTCTGCTCTGGCATCAGAGTTGCGTGGCAGCCAGATAGAAGCCTTATCAGCAAGATAAAAAGTGAGAAGAGGGTGCGGACACAGGAAGAAGTGAGAGACCGCAACTGATGAAAGGGAAGAAGAAGAAAGAGAAGGAGGAGGAGGAGGAAGTAAAAAGTCAAGGGGAAAAGATGGAAATAAAAGAGGGGACAGTGAAGATTGGAAAATAAAAGAAATTCTAATTTTGTCTTATCTGTACAACTGGAAAGGTTTTATCTCTGAATTCACTCGTCAACATGCTGCTTCTGATCACCCCAGAAGTTTGACTGGTTGCCATGAAGCAAACATCAGCAATGATTTAAAATGATTATAATTAAAATACAAATAAAACCTCTTTATTCGCCTCTCCCCTATTCATTTATTTCTCCTTTGCTAAGCTCCAGTCTTCTTCACATTCCACCGTAGAACAAAGCTCAGATTTGACTTTTAGCATTTATATCCTATCTTCAACTCTTTCTCTCTAAGTTTGCCCTCTATTTCTCTCTCCAGCACAATTTCTTTGTCTTAGATGAGTTTTGTGTTCCTTTCATCTCTTTCCCATTTTTTTCTTTCTGTGCTGTTTATGCTTTTTCTCTTTCAACTCCCTTACTTTAGGTTATTCTGTACCACCTCTTTGTATATCCTCGCTCCCTCTACTGCACTTCAGCTTGTAGTACTCCAATCAAATTCTGATCACATCTTTATATCAAAGATGCCAACCCTCCAGGAGGCACTGCTTTCATGTGATGAAACTTGCTTATAATCCTTTCAAAGCTGTAAAGCTGAGGCTGAATATTAACATTCCACATTATTGACCTTCTTCTTACACAACACTTCTTTGTCAGTTTTCGTAGTTGGAATGTACTTACTGTTCTTAGTGTATCAACTACAAGCTTCAGAGCAGAAATAACAAAATTTATCATTTCCATATTAGGTCAACAGTTGAATTTCACATAGTGAGAAGTGCACATTATCAGTCTTGTATATTAAGATTTCAGCATTTCCCAGCTTCCATGATATAATCCATAGATCCATCCTGCTGTGTCTCTAAATACAAGAGTCAACTTTGATAATGTAATTTCAGTATGAAATGATACCAATAGCTTAGGCCACCTGCCTTCTGTTATTGTATTTAAAACTGTCAAGGATGCAGCTCCACAAAGTATGCAAGGTATTGAGGGACTGTCTTTTGTTTTTATTCAGTGTGCTTTCTGTGATGCTATAAGATTATGTATTTATTTAGACTTTGCTCTTCTTTTCACTAAGTCTCAACAATCCAAGATAAACCTGACATTATCCTTTGTCCAGATTGTGGATGTTACGTCAGCAGCTCCATCAGTTTGCCCAGGACTAAAGGGAAAATTCCCCACATCACCATTTTGTTGCTGAACGCATACTACATAACATTTGATAATATGCACAACTGTCACTTTATGCCACATACTCAGATGTGGCATCAGCATTCATGAACTTTTTTAAAGATCGGCATTGTTGTGAACTGACAGTTGATGGCACAAATTGTTTTGGGAAACTGTCACATATTGACTTTTGTCTTGTGAGCATTACTGATTCTGAGAGTCAGATGCTGTCATCTTTAATATTCAGTATTTTGGGGTTTTTTTTTGTTTTCTACATAAAATATACCATCCTTGAGGGGGAGGAGCTGACCGATCTGCCCAATGTTTGTGCTGCAGCATGACAACAAACCCAAGCATGTAGCCAGAGTCACAAAAGAACATCTTTAGCCACAATAAAAACAAGGAGCCCTGCAACAGATGGTAGGCCACTCACAGATCCCTGATCTCAACATTATAGAGTCAGTATGGGATAACCAGAAGAGACGGAAGACAGCTTGAGGGTAATTTTCTGGGAACACTGATATGGGCTGAATGTTGCCTGGATTGTCCTTGCGTAATACATATACCGATTTGAAGCGAGCTAGTAGAATTGTCTTAACTTCTGAAATGTTTTGCATGGCAAAGAGTTGTGGATTTAACATCAGGCATAACAGGCAAAAGATTACAATACATTTTGTATTGTACAGAGCATTACCCAGAACAGTTTGTTTTGGACTTTGCTGTTCCCTCTGAATTTAAATTATGTGTTAGTATTCTCTTATGCTGCAGCTAGTCACTGTTCAAAAGCAGGTCAATGTTCAGCAAAATGTATTACATATTAGTATCTTGGGTTGCAATAAAAAAGAATTGCTCCACTTCTTATCTACTGATTGTGTATGTGCATCAGTTTATCTGGTGGATCTTGAAATGTCGCCAATTCCAGTGTAGTAAGAGGCAATTAGGGCATCTTAGTAAAGTTGTCACTAAGAAATCTACTTTCTTCTGTTGACTGATCTGCCTAACGATACTGGAAGAATTAATTGAGTCAGTGGAGATAAATGGCTCTGCACTGACCATGAAGTGACTTTCAAACCATTGATTTGTCGCTTATCTTGGCTAATAAGATGCTGTTGCTGGCAATGGTTATTCAGACCTAAGCCATTTTGTGTTAGCCTTTGTCATGAGAAGTTTCTCTTTTATGGAGCAATGTGACTGTACTGGTGTTTATCAAGTTTGAAGTGATAAAAAATTGTTATAGAGTAGGATTTGATGCCTTACTGGGATACTATTTGATTTCCAAGTAGCCAAATGTCTGCTGTACAAAAGGCCTAAATAACGATTTAAACACCTATATGTTAATTGATCTTTCTTTCTTTCTTGGATAATATTGTTTTTATTTGTGTTTTCCAATTTTATAATCTTTCCTAGGAACACTATGTGGTTGACAAAGGTATAAGTGCTATATAAAATGACACATTTAGAAAAGGTGGATATTTCTAAAGAAGGTTTAAGTGCTCATGAAGGTGAAAAATTAAATATAGCACAGTGAGGAGCTTTCAGTGGTTGAAAAGCATAAAGAAGTGAAAGTGACATTCAAATACAATAAGTGAAGGTTTCCCTTCTGCACTTTGTGTTCGGAGACACTCATTTAAATTATAAACTTCATTACTTTCCTCTATGGTGCATTTCATTTAAGAGGTGAGGTGCAGGTGCTGAATTGATGGAATGCACTGAAAGACATTTCAGCATTTTATCTTTTCATAATGCAGCAGAGGCAGCCATGACACCTAACCCAGATAAATACTATAATTATCAGTTCTGCCTCTCACCGCTCACCCGTCTGCCGATCGTCTGTCATATCCATCATGCCTACACAAACACATGCATGCACACAGGGTTTTGATGTGTCAAATCTGTATCAATCACGGCAAGTCAAAGTGAGATTTAGTGCAGCATCCTGCTGGGGCAACCACACTGTGGGAGAGTCCATATTAAACTGTCAGCTGAAGTGGGCCAGATTGTGTTAGGCCAGTCTATCCATTCATCTGCGCTAATGGTTTTTTATGCCTCCATCTATTTCATGAATGGAAGGGTGGTGAGGAGAGAGGAGGACAGGTCCCTGGAGACGAACAGAGGTGAGGAGAGTAGGGAATGAAGAAAAATTGAAAAGTTGGAAAAAAGAAAGCCACTAAATGATTATATAAATAATAGAGTTGTGAACAAAAGCATAGCAGAGGAAAAAAGCAATCACAGACATGGCGTATATAGAACAAATATGTGGTAAGCTTTGACACATAATGAAATTAGGTAATTTTGTTCACTATATGCAATTAACTACGTTCTTATTTCACCATTTGCCACTGTTTTAAATGAGCAAGCTCACAGCTTCTTTTTTAATAGCAATATGGACAAAACAAGGGCTAATGAAATGAAACTGGATGCCATGTACAACAGCTAGCAGAAGCTCTACTAACAAGGCTGTATGGTAATGAGCTTGAGGAGGTGAAAACACACATGCATGAGTGGACACACCCACCCCTCCTCACGCACAGATACACATTACCTCAGCAAGCTCTCATTTTGCAATGACCACTTTTAAGAGTTTGTTGCTATGGCAACACCGTGATTTATTTCCCAATTAAGAGTTAGTGAACTTGTTCGCTTACAACCGCTAATATCACTGCACATAAATTACCTTCAACGCAGTCTATTTCCTATTAAAAACAAAGCAACATCACTATCTTGCATCCTCGAAACGAGCAAACTTCTGTACAAAGAGTTTGCTTTCTTGTGAGTTTATTGTACAGAAACAAATATTCTGTAATAATGTTGTGCTACTTCTAATTGGCAATTATTGTGTTTGCAAAAAAAAAAGGATGAAATTCAGCACGTTTCACATCCAGTAACAACTTTTTTCATCCATCTAGCTAAAAATGAAGATAAACAATATAGTGATGGATGAGAGGTTCAGTAGGCAGGTGGGAATTTAATGGAATCAATTAGGCAAACAGTTGTGATTTATATTCTGTGTTGATAACAAAGAAAGCTTAATTTAGTTTAACTTGCCTCCGTACTGCTATCATTTATTTTTCATGTTTATGATGATAACATATAAATCCTTCTTCCTTTTCATGAAAAAGTGAGCACTGGTGCCTGTCTCTCTGTTTCTCCGTGTCAATGGAGAAACTGCAGGAGTAACTGTTCTTACTATTCTTAATACAGACTGCAAAATGTAAATGCACCTATGAGTATGACTATATAAAAACAAAGAGAAGGACAATGAATTTCTATGTGTCGTCATGTTAGCACGAACAATCTATGGATCTGTAATGGAAAAAAGACCCTTGCTTGCTTAAGATTGCAAATAACGTTCTTCTGTAATGAAACCCCTCTGTTCCTCGTTCTATTTTCTATTTCCCTCATTCTCTCCCACTCTTATCCCTCCTCGCTGCAGTGTTCTTGAGAAGTAGAACTTGTCTGGCCCTCATTAATGTCCTTGGCATTCGCTTGGCTTTGCATCTCTCTCCCCAGCCTCTTACAGCTTCATCCCACATTCTAGCCATGCCATCCTTGTAGCCGCAACACTAGCAGGCTTCAACTGCAATTAGTACTCGTGTCATCACACATTCACAAGCACACACACACACACACCGTAGAAGCATTTAGGTCGAGATATTTTTTGTGTGCACTTCCACCCTTTCCATTCTTTAACCCTGCAGCCCTCTCAGCAATGATGGACTTGTTGGACAATAATTAGACTGAGTTAATAAGCATTCAGCTGGTCCAGGAAAACAAGGGGACGTGTTCCCTTCCATTAATGCTTTATTATAGGCCTATCTACTTTAAACTCAATGGAAGACTGACACTATGTAGCACCAGTGGGGTATTATCTTATTTTATGACAGGTTTATCATTGGCTGTTGTTGAAAGAATGCGGAAAGGGTTGTTTGCTGTTTAGGCATAATAGTACTGTGGTGATTAGGTAAGATAAAGTTCCTCATGAACACTGATCAAAGTTCGCTTTTCTTTGTGTGATGTGGTGTACTGGAAGCCAGCCATAAAAGGAATGTGTACTGCACAGTGTTGATAAGTTCTATCGCTCTGTACAATCTGATACTGTTTGTGGCATTAGCTTGCAAAGGCTACAAATTGTCACAGTATCTCGTTAGCTGCAGTATAGCTCTTTCTTTTGGACCCCTATCGCAGAATTCGTAAAACTAGGCAAAGTCATTACCGTTTTCACTTTTTCAATCTCTTCATTCTTTTCATGTTCTGAGATCACTCCTTTATCCCTCACATTCTATTTTTCATCACAACTTTATCCTCATTCATACCCTCAAACACTCTTTAAACTTGAGGAAATGAGACCCACGTCTTTTGGAGACAAAAAAAAAAAAAAATGAAGTAGGGTCTGGGGTGATCACCAGAAAGTTTTTGACACGAAAAATCACCCTTAAGCTGGTGTTGAATGTTTTAGAGCGAGCTGGTCTCTTATTCTTAGGGGGATAAGACAGCTCCCGTGTCTGCTTGTCTGCCGGGGCTTTGGAGGTAGAGGAACGGCAGCTACCTCTTTTGCTCTCCCCTCTCATCTCTTCACACTAATTAGAGAGAACTGGTTTTAAATCTTAGTGTGGACACACATCCTCGCCCTGCACACAGGTGGGTGCGCGTAGTCATGTGTATTCATCAAAGCTTTTCTGAAAGAGCATGTTTTTGTCGAAATGCATTAAAAAAAACATATTTTAGGTCAACATTTTATTTGTGAGACATGCTCATGCATAGTGCGACCATTCTGTGTGTATGTGTGTGCTCGTGAATATTGTTCAGTGTGGTGGCAAATCACCGCAGGCGATGATAAGGATGAGGCTTAAGAGGTGGGCTCTCCAAGCCTAATCACTGCACCCATTTCAAAGACGAGGATGCCAATTAAAACTGATAGGGCTCAATATAGGCTTTTGGGCTGCCACAGTGAAGAGCAACACTGCCAACATGAAAATCAATCCCCCCCCCCCCCCCCGCCATCTATGGGTTAGGAGATGAGGTTAGCCAGTCAGTGATCTGAAAGGAGTCTCTGATAAATATGCGGGCTCTATAAGGAGCTGCAGTGGGGGCAAGAGGGACTGACTTGGGGGTCATGGAGAGAACACAGAGATCTGTAAGTCCCCAATCACCGTTTGTGTGTGTCAGTGTATGTCGGAGATCTGAAGGTCTGTGATCTCCACTTCAGAAAGTGGGTGGAAAAGTGAGTTAGGGGGGTCTTTGATATATATACTCACTGACACTTTTTTAAGTACAGGTGAATGATGCATATCTAATGCAACCCTATACAAAGTAAATTCCTCTGTACTTAATAAAGAGATCAAATTTCGTAATATTTCACCCTTTCTTGTGTTTTGATATGGTGAAAAAACATGATCTTTATAAAATTAATGCAAACAGTAGTAGAGTTGACAGTGAAGCAAAAAATGTGGAAGAAGCTTTGGTTTCACAGGTGTACCTAATAATGTGGCTAGTGAGTGTATATATGAGAGTAATAAATTCATCAGCTATTAATTATGAATATTTATCTGCCACTAAGATCCATATCATACAGCCGTTTTATGTAAGAAGGGAACTGGGTATTCATATTGGTAAAGTTACTGGAGCAGTTTTGGGAAGAAGTCGGAAATTAAACCATCTAGCCACATAAATGGCATCTATACATGAGGACGACACTGATCTTCATATCTAACCCCCAGGCAAAAGGTGAAAAAGATTTATACCACAAAATGTCAGATAATTATTTTAATATACAGACATGGGAATGAAACAAAATCAAACATCAGACATAAAATTAAAGTGACATCAATCACAGAAAAAGGACAGCAGCAGTATGTAAAAATATGTTATTATAAAGGACATTAATCATAATAATGGAATGACAATAAAGACAAACCCAAAAGAATGCACATTTTCTTTTTTTTCTTTTTTTTTTTAATATCAGCGTCTCAACATTTAGGGTTTAGAATCACGAGGAATTGCAAGGAATTATCTCACTGAAGTCAAACACTTAAGCTCTGCGCTTTCCTCCACTGTACAAGTGTTGTAGGTCACGCTCTGCTCAGGCAATTTGTGGCGACGTCCAATATCTTGCAGTGCATGTTTGTGTGCTTGCACAGATGTGTGTGAAGACTAACGCAATCTGACAAGCTGATAACATATTTCATGTCATATCGTTTGACATCATTAACTAATAAAGATTGATTGCCCTTTGTTCCCTGTCAGAGAGTGTTTATCCTATTGCCCTGCTGCTGTTTTAGAGGATTTTTGTGGATATGTGTCTGCAAGAGCTAAACAGGCAAAGAGAAGGAGTGTTTCTGAGAAGCTTAAGGCTTTCCAAGCCATAGATCAGATGGTGGTTGGACCCAACCCTCTCCCATGATGCTCTGCAGGCGAAAATCTTCGAAATACTCTAGCCGGTGGCTAGAAGACAGAAAGACAAATTTAATATATTATGCATAAAGTAGTGAAATACACATTTATCTACATATAATTTGAAATGACAAAGTTGACTAATGTGACTCTAAAAGGTACAGATTGTGGATTGGACCTAAGTACAATTTGATCTACACCTGTTTTACAACTTAAAGGTGCAGTATGCAAAATCTCATCACTAGATGTCAGTAGACTGCAGTTTCCTGTTTCCGTACCCCTCCCAATTCAAGTGGATTATTTATGTTTGCTGTAGGACAAACATGTTTTACTCAGCCGAGAGAGATCAGAAAAATTTAATTTGTTTTTGCGCGCGCAATATTTAAAAATATTTGGATAATATCAACACGTAGCAATAAATCAGAAAAAAAAGAAATTTGCCAAATATTTTTGCAGTATTTTAGGTTTTTAAAACCCAAGATACCTCAAAAATTCTGGCTGCAGACTACTGTTTAACAGTTTTGAGTGTAGGCTGTCAGTCCGCTGTTTACCTCAGTTTTCAATATGCTGAGTGTCCTAGTCTATTTAACCTGGTGGAGGCTGTAAAACTTTGTGAAAGGAGTGTTATATGAGTCAGTGAACTTCCAGTGAACTTTTCTCTTGGTAAGTGGTGCTGTTGTTGCCAGTTAGCTGCTGTAACCGGCATTAGTGAAACTTGCTTTGAAGTGGATCTAACATTGTTGGACAGATAGCAAATAAACTGTCATACAATATGAGAATGTAATCAACCGGGAAAGCATAATTTTTAGATCCTACATTCGGTTGATTAATATTAGCTTATAAGGAGAATAACCAGAATAAATAAGCATGTTTATGCATGTTTTGTGTGTTAGAGCACTGATTTCAGTTCGTGAAATGAGACTTCAGTTGAGGAGGAAAACCACGAGGTAGAAATGAGGGAGGAGAGAACAGTGGTGAAGAAGACAGATGAAGAGGAGGAGAAAGCGATAATGAAAATATACATTTGCAAATGTTAAATAGTCCTATGGAGTTTGAAAGAGCTATTTATGACATTTGAATTAATAGTAATACCACGAATATGGACAGTCTCTAGCCGCGTATATAAAATGTTATTAGATGGAATGGCGATTTCTATCTTGGCTGCTGTTTTCAAGATGTTGCCATGGCTTCCATAAACTGGCGGCCTCTCCTATTTATTTTGTATGTATTTTATGAATATTTTAATGAATTAGTGTAAAATTCTTTTTTCTTTTAAATTTTCTACAAAATGACTTACTGTACCTTTAAAAGAATATACAAAAAAGGTGTGATTTTGCACATGAACCTCTTTTTTCTGTTGCAAAATGTCTCAATGCCTCACGACAGCCCCACTAAAACACAAAATGTCTGTGCACATGACCAATGGCACATCAAACTTCACTTGTAGAAGTCAGCATACTCACAAGTTAGGCATTTGTCCTTCGGCTATCTCCCCCTTGGGGATGGGATAAAGAGCCTCATATATACGATTCTCTCCTGAGCCGTGGATCGCGTAGGAGTTCATCTTGTTGACATTGGGAGGGAAGTATGTCCAAGGGATGAGAGCCTCACCTGTCCATCTGTCTCCAGTGATCTTGGTGTTAAATACCATGGGAAGCTGTTGCTGGAGAGAGAAATCAAAAATGTAAGAAATATCCCATAAACCCCCAAAAAAAGCCTACGAATACCTCCATACGCAGCCTACCAGGAATGCTTGGCCGGCTCCTGACAGTAGTAATATCAGGTGTTGTCCATGTCTAAAGTAAAAACACAGGGAAGACGTGTCATTGTTCAACTGTGTATAAACATATGGCTATATATACATGGGCAGAGCAAGAGCTCAGCTTGGTACTCACGGACAAAACTCGACTTCCAGGTAATTTTCTGTAGTACTATCAAGGAAGAAGGTCTCTACAACTGATGAGATAAGGAAAAATGAAGATAAGACTTTTAATCTCACATTAATAAACTGCTTTAACTGTGTTATTAACCTTATCAGCACTTATTTTGAAAAAAAAAGACAAAAAAGTAATAATTAAATTATTCAGGTCATTCATTTTTGACTCGGACTTTAACTGTAACATGCAAAAATAACAATTACATAAACTTTTAAATACAATTATGTGAGCAGCACACTCACTAACCTAGAAGCATGCTCTTTATCTACCTAGATCATAATGGGGTTGGTTTCCAATCTATTAAGTAACATTAATGAGACCAAATATGTGGGGCTCATTAAACGGAAATCGAACTTACTTGAGGTCAATTAGAACCAATTGTTATTACTCAGTCTCATTGTGAGGTTTAATTGCTGTGTCGCCATAATAATGATAATGCAGTTACTGTAATGATCCCATAAACAGACAGTCTCTAGTCTCTTCAGCCACAGTAGACTTTATTCATATTATTTCAGCTTGCCAAAGGGCCTAAAATTGCATCCTAGGGACTAAATTACATAATCATAACTGATGGTTCCGTAACTACGGCTACAACAAGCATGGGGACCATAAAAGTAATACATGTACAATACTAAAATCTATTACAATAAGCCATAAATGTGACCTTTTTAAAGATAATGAATTTCCGTTGGGATCAGCCTTATGAAGTCTGGAGCTTGTCGGTTATATAATTGCTGTTTCTCATTTGTTAATTATAAGCGTTTAAAAGAATTGTGCTACAATTAGGGAAAGGTCTCTGAAATATTACGCTTCAGCTAGCAGCTGGTTAGCTTTTGTATATAGCAGTTTAATATGAGATGGGCCAAATGGGAACAGATTAAACAAATAAAACATAACATGTTAATTTGTGAGTTTTAGAGGCGCTGGTGAGCAGGTTTGTTTTCCAAACTGAGGTTAAAGAAAATAACAGTTTCATGGGACTAGTTTCATGTTGTATAGGTATATATGAAACTTGTCAATATTCTAATTTAATATAATATGAATAAGCATACTGTGCATATATATAACAGACTGCATTTTCCTGTCAATAACAAACATCTAAAAAAAGTTGAAATTATGAAACCCAATTAAGTGATTAAAAGGGGATTCTATTTTACATTAATAATTTGCAAATGGGGCTACCTTTGATACTTAAACTAATTAAGGGCGTAAGGCTAAAGGTATTTTATAACATATATATATTTTATAATAGGGCTGGGTATCGTCACTGATTTCTATAACTGTTTCAATTCCGATTCACAAGGTCCCGATTCGATTCAATTTTGACTCAGTCAGAAATATTATAATTCTGATCATTTATCAGTACATATCCATATTTTTATATCTATGTAGGCAATAAAAGCAAAGCTGACACTTGTGAGACTTCATCAGAGTTGTAAGAATCACAGTAGATGACTTTGTCATCTAACTGAGGATCAAAGTGTCAAAGTAACTGAGGATAAAACACAGAAAAACATGAAGGAGATTTTCATGGGGTGGCTTTTTACACCTTTTTACAGCTTTTTAGCAAAGTTACAGAGGTTTTTATTAGAGACAGAGCTAAGCGTTTTGTAATGTATTGACAGCAGGTATGTCAGAGGTCATTTTTGAAAGAAAAAAAACAGTGGCCGATAGCACTGTAAACAACGATAGACTGATGTGTAATAAGCAAGCGAATAATTCAGAAAATAGAAATTTGTGATGGCAAAAAATGTCCTTAATGTACACTGAGAGAGAGAGCTGTGCAGGAAGTGTAATTTTATTGTGGTGGAAACAAAACAACCAAGGTAAGATATTTTTCAAACATGAAGCATAGTTTTGATCTTCTTTTGCTGCTGGTTCAGTGAATTTTGGTTGGAGTGACGAAACCGACAGCTTCAGAATCTGTGAGATGTCGACTTTCAGCACCCGACGACATGTCTGTGTAGGCAACCCGACGGTCGCGCTTTGTGTTTACATCTTTATGCAGAATCTTTTTACTGGCTCTTTTAACCGTTTGCTGTTTTACCTGTTTGGCGGTTGTTGAAATAGTTTTGTGAGCTTTAAGCTGACATTCTGGCATTTCTGATATAAAAAATATTTATATTTAAAAATTCAGGATATCATGAATTCATATCACATTATTCGAACTAAAATCGATTTGTTTGGTTTTTTGCACGGACTAAACCCCTAAAAGCTTGTGTCTTGTGTTAAAAGAAAGGTTGCATGGCTATAGAAGCAACAGACCAATCTACCCACCTTCATAATTCCACAGTCCAGGGAAGGCCTGGCTTGGGGGCCCTGCAGGAGCAGCCGGGTCATTGAAGAATGGACCAGACACCTCCACCTTCAGGCCTCCTAACCCAGGAGAGAAGGTGATTTTGAGGGGGTCATGATTCACAGGGTTGCTGTCCCAAGTGTGTTCGATGTCAAACTGCATTTGCGTGCGAGGACTGAAAGAAAGAAAATCACTCAGTCTTAAAATCTGCTGTGTGAGCAGCGACACAGGGAACAAAGAAGCTACAAAACTTACAGAGATTCACAGCATAGCAGAATGTGGATAAGTGTTATAAACTGCAGTCCACGAGTCACCCCCATGTTTGTTTTCACTGGCTACAGGACAAGAGTGCTCCGAGTGCGCGTGTAATTTCTTTAAATACTCTGCGTTTCACCCTTTAAGCAGTTTGTTATCAAATTGTGTCAAACAGAATAATGTTATCAGTAACAAGACAGTAAAATCATTTTCCTGGTAAAGCAAACGTCCGACGATTACACTTACTTGATAAGATCTGAGATTAAAACGACAAGCAGAGGACGATATTTTCCAACTCTATGCTGTTTACGTTTACATGCAATATGTGGTTACATCTGTATGGAAATGTCTATCCAGCAATTTTTAAACCACTATTTTTGACACATTCTGACGAACTAGAAACCATAATCTCTTTTCACGTGATGACGTTATATATCATACCTTAACAAACAACCGAATTCAAACTGTTATATATGCAGAGTTGGCATTATTGACTTCCAAATGTATTCTACATCTGCTTCCTGATTTTTATTTTTTTAAAAGGAACATCCTTTCGCGTTTCTTGTACAGGCGGAATGATTTTACGGTTGCACAGCTTCTTTTCCATTGGTCCCCGTTTGTTTACTTCAAAACAAGAGGCGGAAACGAGGATTGAAGTAAAAACCTCTATTATGAATTTAAAATTTCAATGCGATGCATTTGCGTATTTTTTTTATGCGCATCCTGTCTCGGAAAATGTGTTTGGTGTTTTGTTGAAGAGATCAAAACACTGAGTTGTTTGGATGAGCTTAGCCGAGATTGATTAGCTGCTTTAGCTAACACGAGCTGCACAAATTTACTACAGGTAGCTAGCTAGTTTGTAGTAAACGTTTCTAGCGGCTTTGTGTCATCTTTACCTGAATTATTACATTCTTAAACGACAGTTTTCTCTTCGTGTTCCGAAACGTTAACTTGAAAAAAAACCCTAGATTAGAGGTGCCAGGTTTGACAGGCTTTAAGTGTTCGTCTTTAGTTTTGGTGGTGGTGGTCATTTTTGCCAGTGCAAATTATTTTGCTTCTCTTTAGACGACACCGTAAGCATGGAGGCAGAGCTGGAGTTTTTGCGTGATCAAGGTGAGACGAAACTTGAAAACTACATGCATATTTTTCTGTTACGCCGTCTAGTCCATCAGTTTTTGCCACTATTCTATGTTAATTTCTTTTTTAAGCCATAGGTGGTCCCTGTATAAAAATCAATCAATTATATGGCGTGCATTTTTTGGATGTTTACAGTCTTCTGCTTGTGATGATCACTAGAACATCTATGCTTTTTTGTGTAAGTGTCCTCGTTTTTGTGTCATTTCAGTCCGCAGGCTAAATTCTGCTCTCAGCCAGTATCAATATGGGCACGGTGCTCTGTCCACATCTTCTCAGGTACGAAGACATAAGATAAAATGGGATATGATAACTCTTTATTGTCATTGCACAGTCATACTTGGTACTATAGTACAATGAAATTAGAAACTGTCCCATTTCGGCACTAAGCACAACACAACACAGTAGACTTCAAAGTGGATTTTTAAAAAGTGCAAAAAAAGTATGACTTAATAAATTAAAGAATGAATGTTTATTGCACATTATTGCCCCCGCCAAAAAGTACAGAGAGATCACCAATCAGGTCAGCTGTTAGCATTGATTAGGGCTATTGCCCTGTTGTAAAAGCTGTCCTTGAGTCTGTTTTTTCCGTGGCCTCAGCAACCTGAATCTCCTGCCAGATGGCAGCAGCTCAAACGCCCGGTGTCCTGGGTGTGTGCAATCCTGTAGGATGCTGCGTACCCTCTTGAGGCAGCAAGTGCTAAACTTCAGGATTTGAAGAGGAAGTCCAGTGATTTTTGGGGCCATATTTAATTACCCTTTGAAGTGCCTTTTTGTGTGCCATTGTGCAGCTAGAGAACCATACAGAGATGCAGTACACACTTTGAATGGAGCAACTGTAGAAGATGATCAGCAGCTCCCACGTAAGGTCATTTTCTGAGGGTTCTCAGAAAATGGAGATGCTGTTGGGCCTGCTTTATAACCTCAGAGGTGTTTGAGGTCCATTGGAGGTCTGTGTCTATGTGGACACTGTAGGGCTGGGCGATATCATACCGTTCACGGTGATACCGGTGTAATTTTGGGCAACGATAGGAAAATGAAATATCGCGATAGAATATGGGTAAACGCGCATGCGCAGTGCCTATGTTTACATACGCACATGGCGGCGACGCAGAATGAGAGCAGCGAAAGCGGATCGTTAAATGAAACGGATGAACCAGAATTGGTTTGTAAAAATGCTGCAACTTCAGTGGTGTGGAACTGGTTTGGCTTTCATCCGTCAGATACACAAAGAAACACTATTGTTGGTAGAGCATGCTAGCGGGCCGTTGTTATTACCGTGTTGTTTACAACATACGGCACACTTAAAATCAATCCTTTGATTTTTCTGAAAATTGACAGTGCCCCTTATAATCCCGTGTGCCTTATGTATGAATTCTGGTTGTGTTTACTGACCTCGAAACAATTTTGTGGTACACGGCGCTGGAAAATCTGTCACATGTTTTAGTACGACTTTGCTAAGCTACGAACCCGCACCACTTGATGGATTGTTGGAGCATTACGGCTATCGTAGGCAGGAGCCTGCGGAGTGATACGTACTGTGCTTCAACATAATATTACCGTATTGTGTGTGTATAACCTCTTTTTAAGTTTTGTGGATATTAAACATGGTTATGCTGAGGATATGTCGGCCAATTTCCACTGGAAATGCCTTTTGGTTAAACTGTCAGCAAGGAATTTTCACTGTTACATTTTTATATAACTTTAATGCACATAAAAAACAGCTGCTTGTTTAAGTGAAAATACATTGATGGGGTTTTTTGCACTAATAAAGTTGTGGAGTTGTAAAGCATTTTGTCTAGTGTCAATTATATCGTCAGTTATATCGTTATCGCAAATTTTCAAATATATATCGTGATAAATATTTTTGGTCATATCGCCCTGCTCTAGTGGACACCCAAGAACTTGAAGCTGAATACCATTTCCACGCCTTCCCCATTGATACTGATGGGCTGCAGCTCAGACTTTTTTCTTCTAAAGTTGACTATAGCTGTTTTGTTTTGGTGGTATTGAGGCCCATATTGTTGTCCCCACACCTGTCTGACCGCCTCTGAAACTCAGCTCTGTATGCTGTCTCATTGCCCCCAGAGATGTGCCCCACCACAGTGGTATCATCTGTGAACTTATTTACGGCATCGTCTGGGTGGGTACTGACACAGTCATGTGTGTGTACAGTAGAATGATCTTCAACTTAAAAACTTATGCTAGTTTAGCTCATCTAAAATTAATCAAGTATTTGGCATCTTCAATAAAAGAAATTGTGATTGTTTTTTTGTTTGGTTTTTTTTAACTAAGAAAAGTACGTTTTTGATACAATTAACTACTGCTAGCCCTCACCCCTTACATGCCTTATGTTTGGTAGGTTGAGGAGGAAAGACGCACCGAGTCTCCTGTGCCCTGGATCTCAGATAGAGGGTCAGTTCATCAGTTTCATACCACTTTGTAGACACGTTAGAGACACGCAGCATTCACTGGAGATTCAGCAAGACAGAGTTATGGTGAACACAACTTTTAAAAAAAAAGTTTTCCCCCAATACTGAAACATCATTTGTCTGTGTTGCAGTATAATGGCTCCTCTGATAGCTGAGTATGATCGGCACATGGAAGAAATGACTGAACAGCTGCAGAGATATCAGGTAAATCAACAAAACAACATACTGAAATAATAAAACATCCTTCTTCTGAAATGTTCGAATACACAGGCGTGTGGTGGTGGGTGCTTGATGAAGTGATGTGATTTATAGATTTAAGTCCTTGAAATCTATTAAACTGATAATTCAGAAGTCAAAGACTTTGACAGAGGTAGCTGGGAAATAAATATCTTAATCCTGAGATTTCTTGGTCATCTGATGCATTAAATATGTCGGGATGTTATCAATGACTCTCAGTGTTCACGTACAGACACAGATGACAGATGTCAAATTGAAGTTGGAGAGGGTTGTCAAGGAAAATGAAAGGTAAAAAAATATATAAATCCACTCATGTTAATATATAAAGAAGTTGGTTGCACAACAGAACATGACAAATGTACTAATATTTTCAATAAGTTAAAGCTGTCATAAGATATGACATTATTCAGTATTGTGTGTGTGTGAATTTGTTACTTGAATTATTTTACATTCAGTGGCTGATTGATTTTCTATGACCTACCACAAATCAGGTTGCTGTAATTAGTGCGCTCATTTGTCTAGTAATTAGAGCTTTGATTAGAATTCTGGCATCTTGACCATTTGCATTCCAGCGAAATAATTAACCTAATGAAGGTTGTTCTATTTTATTTAGCACTTAAAACTATGCTGTTAATTTATTTATTTATGTGACATAACATCTTAAGTCTGAATACTTTTTCCAGGCTTCATGCAGAGCTGAGAGAGTCTGTTGAGAAGCAGCTTCATGCCCTGCCCACAGCTTCAGGAGTAGAGGGCAGCACATTGGAAGAAGATGCGGTCATCAAAAATCTCCAAGAACAGGTCCAGCTGTCTGAACAGGTTGGCATAAATGTCCGTTTGATATGTCTAAACGTTTGTAGATTAAGACACACTTTTTTTTTTATATAAGAAACACATCGTGTGTGGGGCCTTTCTAGCCTGTGTGTATATCCATCAGCTTTTCTGCACTCTTCTGTTCTTAAACACCAGGAATTAGAAGCTGACAGAGTTTTTCAGTACGCTGAAATTTCTACATGTGTTTTCCAAAACTTGAAAGCAAGCACATGGTGTCAAGAAATGCCAATATTGTAAGGACGGAATTCATATTTAACTTTAGAAAAGGGAATCATCTTAAACTGTAAAGTGTATTAATCTAAATTTGCAACTCGCTCAACCCTGAACATTTGTAGAATTCTTGCTATAAAAAGGAAAGAATTTAGAAAATTCATCCTAACTGTGTTACAGAAGTTTATTCAGTTGCGTCATACTTGCTGTTTATTCTATTTTTCAGTCCATTTCAGCTTGATGTGGCTAAAGTCTGTACAGACCTTGTGTCATTAGAAAGCCTCCTTGTAGGTCTTTGCTTCGAAGGTTATCTTGCTATAAACTGAATCTGTGACTATCCAACTTGTCTTCCTTTAATACCTGCCTTTTTCTCTCTCTTTTTCTCCTGATAAGATTTGACAGTACTGCTTATCAGAGTAGGGTGTAGTCTTAATCATGTATCCAAGGTTGTAGTAACAGTTTGGTCCAGTAAGGTTAATTGTGATAATTTAAGTTCTTTTCTGCATAAAAGCTGTAAGTTAACAAATTCCTTAATTCCTTAAATTTTTTTGTGACCATCCCCCCGGGTCCAAGTGTAGCCTAATTCGCAGTGTGGTTGTAAGCAATCTAAGATCAAAAGAAACTACATTTTTAGAGCTACAGTGTTTAGTTGATTGTTTGATTGAATGCTAAATGGGAAGTTAATCCGCACCAATTTGCAGGTATCCGTAAAAAAGTCTTACTTCTTAGCTGATGCTTTTTCAGCGTCAGGGTATGCCAGTTTTTTCCCCTACTGTATGAGAGCTGCCCAGATGTATTAGGGTTTTGTCTGTTCATTCACTGACCAACTAAAAGTCATATTTGCCTCGGATACAGGTTAAACTAAATATTCAGGTGATCGACTTAAAAATGTAATATTATAACAATAATAAAGCTTTTTATTTTTTTGTTAAGTAGCACTCAGAGTAAATTTTTAATGTCTGTGAAGCTGAAATGTATTAATGGGTATGTTTATTTTGTATGGACACTAAAACCGCAACAGGGCCTTGGCTGAGCTGGAGTGCAGCTGGAATTTCGCTGGATGCTGTGAACATTCATCGTGACTGGAAGTTAGATCAGACGATCAATATTATTTTGATCTCTGTGGATTCAGTGGAGAGCACAAGGAAACAGCCACTCTGGCTTTGTCAGAATTGCTTTCTGACAGTTAAACATTTGTACCGTCTGTGTATTATTATTTTTTTTACATATGCAACATTGGGAAATGATACATAATTCTTTTTGAGTAGTGAGTTCACACGTTTGCACTAATAACTGAAGACAGCAAAGCCTTCCCCAGCGGCTCCACACACTCTTTTAATGAAGCTGTCATTTTTGCACTTTTTAATAATTCTGAACAAAACCCAGGTCATTTGTTTTGGATTCAGTGGTGATTTGTTATCCCGCTAACAAGATGCAACACACATTATTTAGAAACCATTAGTCGTCTTTGAGGGAGAAGAGTTGTTTTTTGTGTCTGGAGTAATGATCTCTTGTGAATGCAGAAAGATGTTTGGTATTCTTCTTCCAACTCCTAGTAAGAAAGTTAACTGTGTGTCAAAATGTGGGTGGATATTGTTTGCTGTATGTGTTCAGGAGCGGACGCAGGCCATGGAACTGTGGCAGACCACAGCCCAGGAGCTGGATCGCCTCCAGCAGGTCTACCAGAAGACAATCTCTGAAGGACAAATCCATGACTCCCAGAGACAGCAGCTCAAGGTTCAGTATTCCGAAATGGAAATGCAAAGTCAGACCTTGATTAGAACAATAACCTCTCACCGCTAGATGGCGCTATTATCATTGTAATCAAGTTAATTAGAGCACTTTGGCCTTAGTTAATGTGGGCTATAAGGATGAGGTAATTACTGTTAGTTAACTTGACATGAATGCCCCTTTTATCATCACAGGATCAGCTTGTTCACTTTCAGCAGCACACATACAAACTCCAAGCGGCCAATCAGAAACTGGAATCGGTAAGTGACGGTTAATTAAAAGTGTGTTAAATCGCTGCCTCCCAATTAGCCACGGTATTGAAATGTTCTGCACTTCTCTGAAATTGACCCTGCTCTAATAATTAATCTTTTAACTAAGCGAATTGGTTTTCTAAATCACTCCTGTAGTCAGCCAGAACTGTCAGGCTGTATAATTGACTGTCAGCTCACCTGGTAATCCTCTAACTAGATTCTTTTTAAGTCGTACTCTCTGCTCTCCCTCTGTCGCTCTCTCTCTATCCTACAGTCACAGATAATTCAGCGCTAGAGATTATTTATTTATTTAGAGACACGACTGACCTGTATTTGGGCTTAACCTTGCTCGGAGATTAAGGAGTACAAAATATTGTGGATTTTTTTTATTCACACAAAAACTTGTGAACGCACATACACACACGCCAGGTGCTTGGTCACAATACACTGTATAAAGAGATTGTAGAGTAATACTATATCCCTCTAATGCATTTTTAATGGGAAGGCAAGCTTTAGGCTCTCCTCCCTCTGACTGTTCATGCAAGCAGCCTGTTTCTTTCACAGCATGGAGAGTGACTGGCTTTGTAGTAATCACTGACAGAGACACCTCGGGGTTTAATGTAAAAGGACACTGAAAAATGTATTAGAGACAAGGTTGATTTGGATGTTGTTAATGTCGGAGCTGTGTTTGCAATCATGCCACACAAACGGCAGTCGTGTCTCTCTTGCCACACACAGACAAACCAGCAGTTCCTGAAGACAGTGACAGAGCAGAGCACGGAGATGGAGGAGCTACACAGCCAGCTCAGGTAACAGGCTACTGGCTGCCATCAGAGGTCATGTTCTGTTAGTGTGTAACTACTACACAACATGCTACACTGGACTGAAAATCACCTTCTCCCATGTCCTGTAACTTTGTGTGAATTGAAGTTGTTTCATAAATGGAGGTTATATTTGAGGAAGAGCAGTGTGAAGTAAAAGTCTCAAAGTGTCCCATAACACGACATCTCTACTCCAGAGTTCTTTTAAGTCTTAAAGTTTAAATGTATGTTTTAAGCTGTGAGCTTGATATTTGCCAAAAAGACATCTTTTCAACTGACATTTAGCAAAAATGAAGAAAATGAGGGAGTGGGGGGTTGTTTTGTCTTGTTTTTTTTAATTGTCAAAATATATTTTTCAGTTTCAGCAATCCAGACAGGCTGCTATAAATTCTAGATGACAGTTAGTCTGCTATTTAATTTGTGTTTTTTTTTTTTTCTCCTTTCTCTGTCGTTATGTAGGCAAGCCAAAGCTGAATTGAGGACAGCCACAGCCAAAGTGGATGAAATGACCAAGCTGTTGCAGAATCTCCAGGAACAGATGCAGAGACGGGTTAGAAAAAAAAGAAAATATAAATACATATATTTGCCTAATTCATGAATATTCATGAAAAAAGACCAATACTTAATTTGTTTCAGGAGCATGAAAGGACTTTTGATTTGATCAGTTATAGTTGAGATGCTGAAAATATTGCACTCTGCATAGTTTTTGTTTTTTTGCTTAATCCCTCAAACTAAAGCTGGAATTCTGCAATTTATACTTTTTTCCCTTTTTTCTTTTCAACATATAACTGTAAGTTGGCCGAAAAAATGTCAGCCTATCTGTTTTAATAATCTGAAATTAGATTCCTGCATACTTACAACTCTATTTTGAAAGACAGATACAGTTATGACCTTACATTTAGACAGTGTGTCTTTGCTTTGATTTTAAATTTTAAATCAAACGCTGCAGACTTTCAGCTTTAATTCAAGGCTTTTGAAAAAAGTACTGCAATAACTGTTTGAACTGAATTACTGACAATTTTTATATATAGTTGCACAAATGTCTGTTCCCTGATTATTACATGAAAAGTTAAATTAATTCCAACTGTTGAACTTGAAGAATAACATCTAACCAAGTCAAGAGGATTCTCAAACAGGTACATGTTTGCATGTCACTGTCAATGTCTATGATCAAGAGGAAGACGGTAAATACAGAGGGTTTACAATAAGCTGCAGACAACTGGTTACACTAAAGTATAGGAAGCCCACATTAGTCTAAGAAAACATTTAAAAGAGCCTGCTAGGTTCTGAAAATAATGTTTAGACAGATGAAACTAAGATTAACTTGCGCCAGAATGATGAAAGGGTAAAGTATGACGGGGGGGAAAAAAACGCCTCATGAGCAGAAGCATCTCTCAAACACCGTGGAAACTTGATCACAAGTGAGTTAGGGATGTTGTTATTGCTGATACAGTGTTGAATGAGCAGAGAAATCCTCTTTCTGGATCGTGCTTCACTGTGCTAATGGATAATGATACAAAGCACACTGCGAAAGTAACAAAAATTGAGTGTTCTTCAATGGCCTAGTCAGTCACTTGATCTCAACCCAACAAAGTTACTGATGAAAAAACTAAAAACAGAAAATAACATAAACTGAAGGCAGCTGCAGCAAGAGCCTAGCAGAGCATCTCAAGGGAGGAAATGCAGCATTTGATAATATCCATGAATATTGACTTCAGATGGTCATTAACTCCAAATGATTTTCATTCAAGTACAAATAAAAACTCCATTTTTTTTTATTTAAAATTGTTAGTTTATCCAATGACTTTACTAAAGTGTAATTCAGTCACATCTTGATCTTTTTGGATGGAGGCAAAATTAAAACAAAAATGGTGTCCTTGTTCCAAACTCTGGACCTAACTGTATGCATATGTGTTTAGGAAGAGGACATGGCTGGAGCACGGGGCCGTGAACACGCAGCAGACAGACGACTGCAGCAGCTTCAGGCAGCCCTGAGCCAGCTGGAGACCCGGTCAGCCCATGTTAAACTGTTGGCTTTCACTTGCTGGCTGTCAGCTAAGATGGAACAGTGGTTGAGATTAGGAAAGCACTGCCAGCGTATTGATCTAATAGAAAGTCATGGAATTTTACATCAGTGCTTCAGTGTTTATGGGGTCAAGCAGTAGTTTTCTGACTTTCTTTCTGCTGCTGGGTATTGTTTCTTTTCTGCAATCGCAGGCTAAAAGCTGCATCACAGGAGGCAGAGGCAGTTCGCAGAGAACAAACTGTGTGGGAGCGAAAGGTGGGGGAACTCCAAGCACGTTGCACCAGTCTTGAAGAGGAGAAGTATGAAGCCCTGTCTAAAGTTCGAGACAGCGTTCAAGTGGCCGAAGAAGCCACATTGCACAAAGACCAGGTAAATGCAGTTACTTTGGATCTTTCAGTGTTTTATCGCGTTTGTTTTAAACGGCAGAGTCGTCTTTTTGACATATTCAACTGCATCTTCTAAATAGTTTTCAGATCTCTCCTCAATTATCTATTTGTATCTGCCTTTACTTTTCACTTCAGGCCCTGTTAAGAGAGAAGCAAAAGACAGAAGAGCTGGAAAAGACAAAGGAAGCAATCAAGCAGTTGATCTATGATGCTGCAGTCCGCACCAAGAAGGAGGTACACGGTTAATAAATGGCTAGATGAATGCTTCTCCTAAAAATACACTCATGTAATTTGATTCGTGTGTGACTAAAGTCTACTTTGAAGAAAGTTGCATCATTACCTAAAAGCAATAGATGACATCAGGGTATTTGCTGCCAAATCTGTATGCTTTCTTTCGAAAATGGCAATTCTGAAAATTAAAGAAAACCAAAGTTTTTGATTCATAATTAGTTTTACAAGGAGAAGTGCAACCTCCAACTGTACCTTGTGCTTAGCCATACTTTTTTTCTTTTTTTTAACATATGAGGCACTAAGCTGAAAGCAAAGCCCTGCTCTTTACCCTGTGTAACCCTGGAGACATGGTGATTAATGCTCTGTTAATGGATCTTTTTCATCAAGGCCTTCAACTGTTTAATCCTATTAATGTAGAATGGTATGACTGAAGCACTAGCTGTCATCTTAGTCTCTTGCTGGCCCTCAACATGGGATGATATTCTAGAGATTAAATGTTGATGCTTTTAGACTTTTTCCAAATCATGGGGCTTTGCCTTTATCGTGCCTTTGCTTACCTAGCTTAAAGGTAATTTTGTCATTGAAGACAGTTTAAGTTTAAATATTTTAGTCAAAGTGGGTCAATGTTTTCTTTTCTTTTTTTTTTTTACCTTAATCTACTCTGTCCCTCATTCTCATTTAAGGCAGTTCAGTCTTAAGATAAGGTCATGTAATGAAGAATTACTTACAGTTGAGAGTCAGACCTCAGACTTACCTGAAGGCATGAGAGCCACTTGATCTGATAAGTGTGAGGGAAGAAATTTTCAAAAATGGAGGCCAGAGATTACAATTAAACTGTATTCACAGTCAGCTTGCATGTAATCTGTTTTTTGACAGTTTGCAGTATTGTTTTTATGTGTCTTTAATATGCAAGTACATTATATACTTGCATCAGGAGGGATGTATATGCAGGTGACACAAAGAAATGTCCATAGTTTAAGGCTATGTCCACACGTACACGGGTATTTTTGAAAACGGAGATTTTCCGTTTTCGTTTAAAAAAATAATCCCGTCCACACGTAAAGGCAGAAATGAAGGAAAACGCTGCTAGGAACATGCCAAAGCAGCAGGTGGCGCTATATTCCTAACCGTGTAGAAATGTTGGCCAATCAGAAGTCTAGAAGCCTCGGTGGGAAAAAGTAAACAAAGCTGGGGCATAGAAGCAGAACCGAGTCGTATGTGTGGAGGGACAGTAACTGTGTGTGTATATGTAAGCATTTAAACACTGCAGAGAGTACAATTAACAGTAACAGTATTGTAGAAATTCATTTCACTGAAACAATAACGTGGTGCACAGTGTGACGTCAAAAAAGGCGCACACCTTTGACGTTGCGTTTTCTCCGTTTTCTCCGTTTTTCTCGTCCACACGTAAATGAAAAAACGGAGTTTTAGAAAATATCCACCCTGGCCCGAGTTTTTAGAAATCTCCGTTTTCAGTGACCGAAAACGCCGTTTACGTGTGGACGAAAGGTGCAAACGCATAGAAAAATCTGCGTTTTCAAAAATACCCGGGTACGTGTGGACATAGCCTAAGGCTATTGTTCTTGATTATGTAGCGAAGAATATCAGTTTAACAAAAGCAAGCAGGTAACACAAATGTAAACAATGGCCTGATGGTCCTTTAAATGTCTGTGCAGAAGAAAATGCTTTTGATAATTTTCACTTTAACTTTCTCACTTGAGATTTTGATGGGAATGGCATTTGTATTTAATACTTTTAGTGACTTGTCAGGAAGTAAGGCTGTGATGACTTAGCAAAATTTTTAAGTCATCCAGCCAAGTGATCGGAGCTTACGAGCTGTGTGAGGTGTCTGTCCTTCCACAATGGAAAGGAATCGCTACTCTTTCAAGAGTATTGGTCAGATTGTAGTGAAACTTCACCTTCTTCACCTCCCACTGCGCTCAAGATCACTTTTATTATTTGTTTTTTTAATTTTTGAATTGTTATGGATTGTAAGCCAGATGAGATGCTATATCACTCATGCTCAGGTTACCAGCAACACTACTGTGTCTGGTAGCCAGTCTCTCTGTATGTTATCATGGCAAAATGTAGTCTTTGAAACATCTACTTGAGCAATAAATGCCACAAGGACATTTTTGAGGACGACATATTTCTCAAGGTAGCTGCGTCCAAGAACTCACTATACTGCCTTTGTAGCTGCTGTGATCACTTGCAAGATTTTCACTGAACTACAAGGAAAGCACATAATATCATAGCAGCGGCAACACTATAAAGTGTAATTAAGAGTTTGCAGCGATTGCTCCATTTTTGGTTGCTATAGTTATTGTTTTTCTGTTTGTTTTATGACCTTTGTCTCATTATTATCTGCTGTTTCATATATACATAAATCAAGTCAGTAAATACATCACTATGTTGCTGCTTGATGTTTATTTTCATCTTGACTTTTTATGGTTTCAATCTTCAGCAAATCTAGTTTGATTTCAGTGTACTAATATATATGACTTTATCGTCCATGCATTGACTCTTCTTCCTTAAGTTACCAAATGTGCTATTGAAAAGTTAAAATAGGAGTAGTCAAAGCAAAAGTCTAAACACAGACTGCTTTTCCTTACTTATATCTGCACTTAACTCAGATGGTTAAGTTCAGGAGTTAAGCCTTTTTGTGACCATTAAAAGTCAGTCTAAGGGGAAGGAAAAGCAAAACTCCCCATATTTGAGCTTTATGGCTTTATCTTTTAACAGGTGGAAAATGTTCGCAAACAGTGCAATGTTCAAATCCACCGAATGGCAGAGGAGCTGTCTGCACTGCAGCTGGTAAGAAATTGTCCAACTAAGAGGGCAAACTCATTTCAAAATCACCATAAATCCTTTCATAGCGTCTACCTGTCCACTCATTTCTGTCTCCTACCAACATTTTTTCCTGTCTCCTCTTCTTTCCGACTCTGTCTAGGAGTGTTCAGATAAAGAGTCTCAGATTGAAAGGTCCCTGCGAGAGAGAAAAGCTGTAGAGGAGGAACTGGAGAAGGTATCTGAATTTATCAGGGGAAATGCAAGAAAGACACTGCAAAAAGTTGTTCCAGTGTTTTGATAATGTTTGATTATGTGGTTTTGTGAATGTGCTGAGGCACTGCTGATCATTTTAATAGTCTGCTGTGTTTCGTGTCAGGTATATAAGGAAGGCAGGGCAGAGCCAGAGTTCAGGAAGATTGATGCCCTTCATCAGAGGTGTCTAGATGCTGAGAGGCAGAGGGAAGACATAAGTCTCACTCTGCAAAGCACGCAGAACAAACTTAAAAAGATGGAGATGGAGTAAGTGCACTATAGGTTTGCATCGGGTCAGGTTTAGTGCTCTGCTTTTACTTTGCTCATTATTTCTTCCAATCTTTTACCCGTAGGTATAGCGAGGAGCTGTCACGATGCCAGGAAGAAGTGCGACGCCTGCAGAGCTCTCTGGCTTCAGCCCGCAATGACTGCATCGATGTCAGCGAAGAGCGGCTGCAGCTGCAGCAGGAGAACTTTCAGCTCCGCAAGGAGATGGATGAGTTGCGCAAAGCCACCCTGCAAGTCCAGAATAAGGCCAAGCAACAGGTAAATGGGAAGGATGGGAATCGATAATGATTAATAATCCAAATTTGGGAAATTTGGGCTTCCTATGGGTCTTGGAGTTCCCATAATGCATTCTAATAATAACGATAACAAATTGCAACCCTGCCTAATAAATTACAGCATTTAAGAAAAAAAAATATCAAGAGTTAATTAATTAAAAGTTTTTCTAGCCTCATGACATTGTCTGGGATAATTTCTGAGGTATGTGTAAAATCTGTGAAATGGTCCTTTAAATAAAGTGGAATAATAAAGTGTTATATTTTTGATTAACTGCTGAAAAGCCTTTGACAGTAGTAGGATAGCTAGATATATAGCATAAAACAGGGTTTACACACAAGTGATAATGTACCATTACATAATTTATTTGACCATTTAAAAAGAGTTTGAAACTTTATATAACCTCATCCCTTCAGGTTTCTAAGTTGGAGCAAGAGTACAGCTTAAAGGAGCAAGAACTGGATGCACGAGTGAGGGAGCTGGAGGAAAGCAGTCGAAGTTCTAGCGCTGATCTCACTCGACTTCTTACAGCTCAGCAGAAAAGTACACAGCGATGGAAGGAAGAGGCCAAGAACCTGGTCCATGCATTTGAGACTAAAATCACAACCCTTAAGTAAGACTTTTGAAATTGTTTTTTTTTTTTAAGATTACTAATGCAAGGACAGAAGGGCACAAAAAGAAATGTGCTTTTAAACTAAAGGGTTAAAACTTCACAACTTAAATGTCAGATGACTTACAAGAAAAAATGACTTTGTACAGGACTCTGTCCAGTCCTGTACAAAACAAAGTACACTCTTATTGATTCAATAGGAAGTAAAAGGGAAATAGCAGCCACGTGCTCGTTGTCAAGTACACTTGATTAACTGATCAGCAAGTGTGACCACCTATATAAAAGCAGACGTTTGGTCAGGTTGGTGGTCAGGTGTGCCTTAACATAATATAACAGTCTTCCAAGGAGTGGATGCCTTGGCAAGTTCACCTGAGCTCAAACCATCAGAAAAATTGGAATTTAAAAAAAAAAGAAGAAATAAAAAGTAACACAAGAGCTACAACTCAAACTCTGCAGGCCCTAGTTAGCATGGCACATGTTAAAGTTCATGAGAATATAATTAGAAATAGAATGAAAAAGTAGTGCTTGTTTGTTAAGGTTTCCAGAAGTAAGCCTCTTCTGTGGACACTTCTAGGACTGTGTATTCCTGTGAAACCTTTTTTCACATGACTAACTTGCAAACTCTTCTACACTGACAACTGTGAGTGTGACTTGACTGGGTAATTACTATGTACTTGTGCACCTCAGGAGTTGTTACCTGACACTCTTTCCTTCCTCACACTAAACTAAAGTAATTAGTTCCCATAATGCTTTAGGGTGTTGAGGTATATTACCTATATTTGTTTACATTTTAGCATGGTTCTATGAAAATTAGGTATTCTTCCACTTAGGGCTGGGCTATATCATACCGTTCACGGTAATACCGGTGTAATTTTGGGCAACGATAGGAAAATGAAATATCGCGATAGAATATGGGTAAACCTGCATGCGCAGTGCCTATGTTTACATACGCACATGGCGGCGACGCAGAATGAGAAGAGCGAAAGCGGATCGTTAAATGAAACGGATGAACCAGAATTGGTTTGTAAAAATGCTGCAACTTCAGTGGTGTGGAACTGGTTTGGCTTTTATCCGTCAGATACACAAAGAAACACGATTGTTGGTAGAGCATGCTAGCGGGCCGTCGTTATTACCGTGTTGTTTGGAAAATACGGCACACTTAAAATCAATCCTTTGATTTTTCTAAAAATCGACAGTGCCCCTTATAATCCCGTGTGCCTTATGTATGAACTCTGGTTGTGTTTACTGACCTCGAAACGATTTTATGTACACGGCGCTGGAAAATCTGTCACATGTTTTAGTACGACTTTGCTAAGCTATGAACCCGCACCACTTGATGGATTGTTGGAGCATTACGGCTATTGTAGGCAGGAGCCTTGTGGAGTGATACGTACTGTGCTTCAACATAATATTACCGTATTGTGTGTGTATAACCTCTTTTTAAGTTTTGTGGATATTAAACATGGTTATGCTGAGGATATGTCGGCCAATTCCCACTGGAAATGCCTTTTGGTTAAACTGTCAGCAAGGAATTTGCACTGTTACGTTTTTATATAACTTTAATGCACATAATACACAGCTGCTTGTTTAAGTGAAAATACATTGACGGGGTTTTTTGCACTAATAAAGTTGTGGAGTTGTAAAGTATTTTGTCTAGTGTCAATTATATCGTCGGTTATATCGTTATCGCAAATTTTCAAATGTATATCGTGATAAATATTTTTGGTCATATCGCCCTGCTCTACTTCCACTTTTATATAGATGTACTGACATCTGTTACAGAATTCCTGTGTCACTAACATTTTAAAAGATATTTGCAAGCAACTATTTGATAAATAGCAGTAAATCTGCTTAAAATGTGAGAGAAACAAACACAGGTGTAACATCCTGTGAGGCATAGGTCATGGTGAATTTAAAACTGTGCATTCTTTGTGTTCAGCATTGGCACAGTTATGACTCAGATGGGAGCTTGAGTACCTTAATTGCTTCCATGAACTGTAGGTCATTGCCGGTGCCGCTATTGACCACGCTGATAAATGGGCCAAATGGGCAGGTCGAAACTTAATAACTGAGCTAAAGTTGGTTTCGAAACATCAGTGTGCAGCTGACCCTTTCACCTTACACAGCATACTTTGCCTGTATCTCTGGCTGCTTCTGGTGTAGAAAAATTTGGAACAGTGGGTTGTTTTAAAAAATGAAAAAGAATGAAATTGGAAAAATAAATATTTAATACAGCAGTCTATAAAATGAAATAAAAACTTTTAATTAAATGTAAAGAAATATTCTCAGTCTGACACTTTACAGTTTTATCTGTAACAGTGAAACAAAGTTTAAGTAACAGATGCATTTCAACAGCAGCTGAAACAAAAGTTGACTTGGCCCTCACTGACAGATGGTTGGACTCGTCTTTTTAAAATGTTCATTTCAGGGCTGAGCTGAATCGACAGAAGCAGCGTTCACGTGAGCTGGAGGCGCAGCTTCAAACTGACCATGACGCAATTTCTGAGGTTTGAGCGACACACAAACACACACTAGAGATTATTGTAAGAGAAAAATGAAACTGGCCATTTCTCAAATAATTCTTGTATTATATGTGAATGACTTTTTCTTTTTCTTTAAGCCTGTTAATAGGTGTTAGCCTCTGCAGATGTCAGGCCTTCGCAGCAGCTAAGAAAAATGTCAGCGCTCTTTAACAACTCAGTGATTCTAGAAGTTCTAGGAGTTTCTGTTGTAGAAGTTGCTTTCATCTTATGAGCTCAAACCTGATGTTTGAGAGCAGTTTTTCTCACATAATGCACAGATGCAGCAAGAATAATTTAAAGAATGTACCATGAACTGAAACAGCTTGGGTTTGTTCAGAAACAAATGAATTGCACTGATGTTGTCAAGATTTTGCATATTTTTAAAATGCAAAGCTTGCATCTGTGAACAGCAGCCTGAAAACAAGTATGTCTGCGGTAATGGAAAATGATAATTCCACCATATGTTCCTTGGTACTTTAGTACTTTAAAAAAAGCAAAAGGTTTAACACTGAGACATTTGTGTTTTACTCCATGTGTAACTAATTGATACATGTTTTGTGCAGTACGAGAAGCAGCTAGCGGAGTATCAAGAGAAGGCTAGTCGTCTCCAGAGACGGCTGACGCAAGCGGAACAAAGGGCAACTACTGCTTCACAGCAGGTATGGGTAACTAATCTAGTGTGCTGGTCCCTGTGATGGGCTGCCATTGTGAGAGTTGTGCTAGGAGAAATATGTGTTTTTACTATCCCTTTGTTGTCTGATTGAAAACTGATATTATTTGCGGTTGTGCTCGTTTCATTTTACTTTTTGTTTTTTTTTTTCTAATAGCTGAATAGGTTGCAATCTCAGCGAAGAAAAACAGCCTCGGTGGATCTAGAGCATGTCTAATGTGGTACAAGAAAGTACTGCTTTCATGTTTTCCATTCTTTTTGTGAATTTTTTATTTTGTTATAAAAAATAAAACTAATTTAAAATAATCTTTTTGTGTGGGTGTGGCGGATTTATTAATACTTACATTTTTGTCATGTGTTAAAGTGTTGATACTTTAATATTGAGGCTTTTTTCCCCTCAGATTTGACTCATTTTTTTTAATGCATATCGTTTTTATGTTCCACTAACTATTTAAATAAAAAATGAAGCGCTTTCTTCAAAATAACTTCCTGGATGTGTTTTAAGATGGGTACCGAGTAGCAAAAGTTGTTTATAGAAGGACTTTGGTGGCACCACAGGCTGTATGTAAAGTGATCAGATCCCATTTCAGTTCAGTTTAATTTATATAGCACCAAATCACAACAGTCCCACGAGGCGCTTCATATTGTAGGCATACATGTAAGAAACCGTACATTTTATGGTTTTATGCAGTAGCCTTTGTGCACTTGTGTGTTTCCTTTGTCTTCTACAATAAGGGTTAGCTGTTATATCAGTTGCTCCCCTGTCCATCAATTATAGGGACATGCCCAGAGATTTGCCAAACCTCAGCTGTGAGAAATTAATATACCGACAAAGATTACTGATTGATTGAATGACATGTCCAGTCCCAAATTGTCTTCATGGGCTCACATGTCACTATTATAATTGCATCTGCAGATATTAAATGACAACTCCTTAGGGCAATTTTACAGATGAAATACAAATTCTAATTCCTTCTCAGCAACATATAGATGAGGGGGAAAAGATAACCTAATACATTATCTCAAAAGTGTGTGAACTTCATATCAGTAATTATACAAATATTATATAAACTGTAGTAGAAGTTGCATTTACATTTCTCTGTTAAATATTCTGTTTTGCACCCACATATGAATCAAAGCCCCTCAAATGTTTCTTGATCTCAGGAAAAAAAGGCCTGTCCTTTGGTGTAAAACACAGCAAGGGCACAGTTAACGTAACCAATAAAACAAACAAGACGCACTCTGAGAGAGGAAACTTCTGCCAAGTCAGCTCGCTCTGGGCAGTATTTACTTTTAAGGGATTAGTATTATATTTTTTTATATGTTCATTTCGTTTTCTTTGTTCTTTTTAAAAAATACTTTAACATTTTTGTAGTGCATTAAAAATCGGATAAGAGTAGCATGACAGATAGACATGTACAAGTAGGTCATGGATAATAGTTATTAATTTGTAAGTAACTGGACATAAATAAGTTAAACTTATAATATATAAAGTACATTTCTAAGTAACTAGATATCTCTTTCTCTTGAAAATACTTTTTTTTTTAAAAGATCTAACACATTTTGGGGTCAACTTGGAAGAAGGGCAGATATGAAATGTAAAAGTGAGATCAGAGGTCTCTGGATGCAAACTATAACGTGATATTTAGAATCCACATATACCAATCATCATTTTGTAAATGTTGTCAATACAAATTTTTAATTTTTAAGGATTGTTTTAAGTGGTCATTACATTACAAATCATTTTCTTTATGTTGACAATACACAACACAGAATCGTAGTTTCTAGGTTATACAGCTTTTTGTCAATTTCCAATGAGTAACTCAATGAATTAACCTTGAAGACCTTGGTGGTTGAATCAGAAACAAAATACTTTATTAATCCCAGATTAAATTTTGCAAGCCAAATTTTAATGGACTGTTAACATGACTACACTATGCCCCTGCAAGGTTTTATCAGAATTCACTAAAATGCTACCAAAAACATAACCTACTTGGCAGATAGGTTCATGGTAATAACTTTAGTGGTGCATACATAGGCAGGTTGGCTATTTCTTCCTGCATTTTACTAAACAAAGCTGTTTTGGCTGCGGAGTCACATTTAGCACTCTATCAGACATGCCAGCTTTCTTTCAGGAAATTAATATTTATAGGAGAATATACATGGATACAAAAAGGTATTCAAGAAATGCCCTATAGTTACCCCATGTTGATGAAGCACTTCTAATGAGTAACACACGTGTTTACTATGCTGTCTCATGGTACCTCCAAAGATATCCTTATCTTGGGAAGCACAGAGGATGTCCAGGTTGTATTGCGTAGCACTCTTATGCAGTCTATTGTAAAACGGCAGCATTGTTTCAGATTTGTAATTGCGTATCCTTCGTGCCTCTGTGTTTGTTTTTGTGTGAAAGTACTCCTGGATGACAGCATTATCAGTGCGTGTGCAGTAGCCTCTTCATGCTTTGTAGTTCGCATCAAGCAGAGGGTGGACAAATTGCTAAGACAGCTGATCCTCTTTAACCAAACATTGGTAAAGGCTATAAAAAAAGAATAGATTGATCTTTAATTTAGCTCTAAGTGATTCTTGTCTTAGTAGTAAAGGCTTGTATACTTTTTAAATGCAGATGTGCTTTGATTCACATTGACTCTACCCTTAAATGCTAAACAGCAGCTCTCCCTAGTGGCTACAGAAAAAAAACAAAATTGCAAAATATATCCATTTTCAAAGTTCACTGAGTTCAGTAGTTGATGTAATGGAACAGTTCTGTGGTAACAGTGTCCTGTCTTTTTATTAATTTCCAATACATTCTTAATTTTCTGTCTGCTCACATTGTCCCCACTGTCTTCTGTTACAATCTATTTCTTATCTATTTCTTATTTTCCATCCTTTATTACCTTCTCTCCAGGATGATTGACTCACATGCCAAAGAAACTGGTTACACCTAGGTATCTTTTTGGCTGCAGACATCAAGAGGCAACTGCCTGCTGAGTCAAATATGTTTCTCAAGGTTGGGAAGTCCTGGAAAGAGATTGTGACTAAAGTTAATAAGATACCGAATGACCTTAAAGCAGCCACACAGTGTGGTATTTGACCAAACAGAATGCATAGAAATCAGGCATAGGCATGTTAATGCTGAAAGAGAAAGAAACATGAAAACATATCCATTTATGCAAGTGAATATATTGAGACAGCACACATGCCTTGTTGATATCCCAAACAGATCTGTTGGCGACTTTTTAGTGGAAAATGCTCTTTTAATGAGCTACAGAAGTGTCTAGAAGCTTACCTGGAGTCCAAAACCATCATCTTTCCCAGGATATTCTGCACACATCATTTGTTTGTTACATACGACAGCAGCAGACCTTTACAAAGTACTCTTTTTTTTATATTATTGAAACATTTTCAAACAGCATTCAATCTTTTTTGTTTTTACAACCCCATTTCCAAAAGTATCAAGATGTTGTGTAAAATGTAAATAAAAACTGATCTTTGAAAACATAACAAATGTTTATCCTGAGAATTTTTTCTATTTTTATGAGAAAATTAGCACATTTTGAATTTTATTGCAGGAACATGGCTCCAATAAGTTGAGACCAGGGTAACTGAAAGCTGGGAAAGTAAGTAGTACTAAAATAATATAAAGTATAAAAAAATAGCATCTTTAGTTTCTCAGAAGTAAAGTAAATGGAGGAGTCAGCTGAACGGCAAGAACACAATCCGGGCTATTAACACCTATGCCCTGCCTGTGATCAGGTACCCTGCTGGGATAATAAGCTTGCCAAAGGAGGAGATAGAAGCCACTGACATAAACACAAGGAAGCTCCTGACCATGCATGGATGGTTTCACCCCAGGTCCAGCACTCTGAGGCTGTATGCTAAGTGGAAGGAAGGAGGCCGGGGACTAGTGAGTTTCAGGACCACAATCCAGGATGAGGCAACAAACATCCACAAATGCATCAGGAAGATGGCTCCAACCAACTGCGTGCTCAGTGAATACCCCAGGCAGCAGAAATCCAAGAAAGAGGAGGAACCATCATGGAAGGACATGGTATGTATCGCCGGCAGATAGAGGAGGTGGCTGATATCCAGACATCCTTCCGGTAGCTGGATGAAGCTGGACTGAAAGACAGCACAGAGGGACTAATCATGGCAGCACAGGAGCAAGCTCTGAGCACAAGATCTATCTACCACACCAGGCAAGACCTCAGGTGCAGCCTGTGTAAAGATGCCCCTGAGACAATCCAGCACATAACAGCAGGGTGCAAGATGCTAGCAGGCAAGCCATACATGGAACGCCATAACCAAGTGGCCGGCATAGTATACAGGAACATCTCTGACAAGTATGGACTGGAAGTCCCGAGGTCAAAATGGGAGATGCCTCCAAAGGTGGTGGAGAATGACCGAACTAAGATCCTGTGGGACTTCCAGATACAGACGGACAAAATGGTGGTGGCTAACCAACCAGATATAGTGGTGGTAGACAAGCGGAAGATGAAAGCCGTAGTGACTGATGTAGTGATACTGAATGACAGCAACATCAGGAAGAAGGAACACGAGAAGCTGGAGAAGGGCTCAGAGAACATGTGGAGGGTGAAGGTAATGGTGGTCCAAGTGGTAATTGGAGCACTTGGTGCAGTGACTCCCAACCTAGGTGAGTGGCTCCAGCAGATCCCAGAAACAACATCGGAGATCTCTGTCCAGAAGAGCGCAGTCCTGGGAACAGCTAAGGTACCGCCCAGGACCCTCAAGCTTCCAGGCCTCTGGTAGAGGACCCAAGCTTGAAAGTAGACCGAACAATCAGCCAAGACTGCAGGACCAGACTGACCAACCTGTGCACTGCCTGGATTTATTACAAGAAGGCCTATGAGTCAATGACCCACATATGGATCCTGGAATGCCTAGAACTATAAAAGATCAACAGGACCCTAAGAGCCTTCATCAGGAACTCAATGGGGATGTGGCGCACAACACTAGAGGCCAACTTCAAAGCCCATAGCACATGTCACCATCAGGTGCAGGATCTACCAAGGAGATGCTCTGTCCCCATGTATGTATGTATGTATGTATAGATAGATAGATAGATAGATAGATAGATAGATAGATAGATAGATAGATAGATATTAATATACTGAAACTTACAATTTGAAAGCTGCAGCCCTTTTCAAAAAATGGGTCAGTGGTATTTCTTTCACTGCATTGCATCACATCACTTACATTACTCTTCTTTTGAGACCACTAAGGCCAATTGTTGTAGTTTTAAAATCAGTCTTTTGCTGGATTGTAGCTTATCTTTTTCCAAAACCTCCCTGCTTCATTAAGAAATTATGGTGCTTAACAGATATAAACATTACCCTTGCCATGCGTGTGATTGCAACCCCATATCATCATGTTACCTCTTGCACTTATCATGAGTCTCTCCTGTTGTCCGGAGGATATGACGGTCATGATTTCCTGATATAATATCAAATTTTGAATGGACAGTTTTCAACTTCATCTTTCTCCATCTTAAATGATCTCAGGCCCTGAAAACACAGGAGCTTTTTCAAATTTTAGATCTTTTTTTCTATTTATTCCTTTAATGATGGCAAGTTTTAAATAGCATTTGTGCTATATGCTGTAATTTTCACTTCATATTTGTAGTTATGTTTAATCTATTGACACCTGACTACTTGAAGATCATGGCCAATTATCATCATTTTTTTTCTTTAATTCAGTTATGTACTACAGAAATCTGTAATTCTTTACATTTTACATTTAAAGAAAATAGAAGAAGATTATTCTTAAATTCTAACTATTTGCACACTCTGCTAGTATTTATGCTTTTTCTCAGACGTATAGATTTTGCTTCTTATCCAGTGATTAGCTGCTAAAGATTCTGGCTCAGACACATAACCTTCAAGCAGTGCAGGCTCACCACAGGAAGTGTTTTGATGCCATTACACGACTAGAGTTTGCTTTATTGCCCGAAGAACCCTCTGGTGCTCTAGAAATGGTGGGTGCTGGAGAACAGAGGACCATATATAGCAAAGACATCCTGAATATGGCCTTCCCTGAGGGAGAAAAGGTCAGGTTTGAGTAACCTTCACACTTGTGATCATTATTCTCTGACTGTGTTTTATTCAGCCTGTTATTTTCTTGTTCCAGTCCTTACTAAAAGGGTAGATAGAAATTGAAAAAAAAAAAACCTTATATCTCATAAAATCGCTTATACTCATCTATCTGGCAGATTAAAATCCTTAGATTGGACCACCAATTGAGCTACCAGTTGCTGTTAGGTATCCAGTAATTTGAAAGCAAGAAAAAGCCTGCGTGCACATCTTTCAAGTGAACAGTTTTGCATAACAGTATTATTAATTTGAATAATAGTCATCCTAATCATAAAGTTTATGTAATTTTTAATTGCAGTTGCAGAATTTTAAAGAATTATTTTGCATTATGCAAGAACTCCTACAAGCAGCATTTAAAGCAAAAAATGGACATTCCCAGTTTTAATTTGTACCCAAAATTAAAACATTTGAAAATGAAAAGCGGTATTGTCACAAAAACTTTGTTGGCAAGAGTGTTATAATTGACAGCTGTTTTCTGCTTTGGGTTTTTTAATATTCAGATGAAGTCCACTCTCTGCTTCTCTGGAAATTACAGTATATCATAACAAGACACAACAGATGTAATCAAATCCTCATCCCCAAGTGATTCTGCTGCTCTGTGCATGAGGGAACGTCGAAGATTGACTTTGCAGTGTGGAGGATGCTAGGTTTTCCTCACAGCAACAGCTTAGCAAGGAGGCCATTACAGCCTACCAGGTGAAGTCTACGGAGGAATAAGTGGTGGCTGGATACCCATCGCAGATACACACATAGAACACACACACACATATACACAAAATTTGTGTGAGTGTGTGTGTTCATTAATCTATGTATCTGTGATTAGTGGGATGGGTGTCCAGTGTGTGTGTGTGTGTGCTTACTCTTTGTTTATACGAGATTTTAATTTCACTTTGTTTTTGCGTCCACCAGGTGGTGCTGACCATATCACAGATGATGTAGGGCAGGGACGTGGAAACACACTTGGAGAGAGACCATGACTGTTTGGCAGTACAAATTCTCACGGTGCCTTCTTTATTGTGTGGTTAAATTTTAACCTGACCGATCAAGCCTGTACATTTTAATGACATCACCACTGACATATATGCCATGTCGTCACCATCGATATCCATGCCAGGGACATTGTCACCTATCTAGTTTGGGAAAAGGTACGATAGTCCAGCATCAGTTGACCATTGATAAACGCCTGTTCTTGGCTTAATATAATACGTATAATACGTACAAGATTTAACTGGAGATTTTTCCTGTGATCAGTGTAACTTAGGTTTAAAACTTGACTTGACTCGAGGCTTTCTTTTGATTGATATCAGGTACAACTTGGACCTGAATGGCAGAGACAACTATCCTTCAACTGGGACATGAACTTAAACAACTGTGTAGCAACAATTGAGCTGTCCACATGCATTTACGACTATGAATATCTGGGCTACCTTCCTAGGATGGTTATCACACCACTCGCAGTAATAGAGAGCCAGTCGTCCACAAGCCAAAAGGTTGGTGGTTATATCCCAGTTCCTCCCAGTGCATCTATCTGAATGTAGAGTTTTAGGTTAAAGTGGTTAGGCATAGAAAAAAGCACTTGTGTGAATGGGTGAATGAGGCTTGTAGTAAGAAAATGCTTTGAGTGCTCAAATAGAGTAGAAAAGAGTAGAGTTCCAGTTCTAAGTATCTAAACAGTTTTCCATTTTTTTTGTTTGGTACTCTGCTTAAAAATGTGAGAGATTAAAGAGTCAAATATAACAGAGCACAAAACAACTAACAAAATCATCATATATTATTAGTAATAGTTAATCAACATATTCAATAGAGATATTTATACAGCACATTAAAATGCAGAGTTTACAAATTAGTTTGACAAACAAGCTCAATCAGAATGATGGTGAATCCAATTAGACAGACTTTGAAGTCTTTATTGCATCTGATTGTAACAACTTTCAACTCATATTTTAGGATTATTGTACTGCTGAATGTACCAATGAGAGTTTGTTAATACATATATTTGCTCTGCTTGCATTCTGTTGTTTTGCTCAACAGTTAAATCATCTGTACATGTTACTGTACACCTTCCATCGGCAGACACACATACCAAAGCTATAACAGAAGCAGTTTTGACAGTTGCGATAGGTTGCTTTGTCAAAATTTAACACATATTAAAAGTGCTGAAATACAGGGCCTGGAGAAATAAAAAAGGTGCAACTGTTCAGCTTCTAATAATGTGGACTATATCTATTGATACCTGCCTTACACTGACTGAGCCTTGGTTTAAAATGACACATACAGTTGTAAATAAAGTATTACTGATGTAAAACTGGTTGCATAAATTACACTTACATTGTGGCACATTTTTGTAAATGCTTCATTTCGACTTCTTTTGAAGCCCATGCAGGTTAGGGTTTCGAGTAAGTTTATTTCTGTCTTTTTCAGTTTCATAGAAACATGTATCCATTCTTTTTCTGTTATCTCTTTTTGTCAATACAAGAATAACTTTGAATGGACTATATTGCAAACATATGTTTTTAACAGAGTGCTGCCTGTGACAGTCTGACTGAATCTACTACCATGTACCATTAGATGGCACTATTGCTTTGTGGCAGTTAAACTATATGGTCGTGTGCAACTATGCAGCATTAATCTTTCTTATTTAATGTAACTGTTCTCTATTGTCTGTTTACCTCTTGATTAGTAGCTGTTTGAGTTACGGGAATCAGTGGTAGGAAATCAACTGTAGCTATAATAGATAACATGTATTATTAAGACAATAAATGTTTTGTTTATTTAAATTTGCATTAATTAGAGTACATTATAAATTTAGTACAGGACCCAAACAATGACTCTGTCTTACAAAATAGAAAATTCAAAACTTAAGATTCAAGCATACTTGAATATTTGAAACCTACTGTGCTTTTCATTTAAGGTGCTATTCGATTATTTCTCTTGCAGTTCAGATAGGTTGGAGTCAGTATTGCTGAAAGCACATACTGACAAGACAGCTGGGAAAGCATTCTCTCTGTCTTCTGTAGTTTGTTATTGTTAAACAACACCTGAAGTAGATTAAAGCTGGACAGGTGTTTGGATTTATCCAGGCTGGAATCCCATTTTTCGTCCAGATCTTCCTGTGTGGCTTACCAACATATAGGGCTATCTGTAATACTTTATTCGACTGTCTGTGAGACAAGTGGAAATTACTGATGCCTCACACACACACACACACACACACACAAAGCTGTGCAATAGCTTCTTTGAAATATTAAAATTAGCAATTGAATTGCAGGTATTTGTATTCAGTGTGAGTGTCTTGCAGTTTTTCTAGTCTCAGTTTTCCACAGACAGATCTGTTTTTAATCAATCACAATATTGTACAGATAATGGGGCGGTTCTTCAGTGGGCTGGCTCTGTCAGGAGCTTGGTGTTGTTTTGACAAATTTAACCGAATGAATATTGAAGTGTATTCTGTCATTGCTCAGCAACTCATAAACATGCAAAATGCCAAAGCTGCAAAGGTACATACAAAACAAACGCACACCTGATTCTGACTTATGGCTTATAAATCAGCATTTCAAATGATTAGCAATTATTATTTAATGTTAAGTTTGTGTAAACTACTCAAACTTAAAGTTAAATTAAAAATAAAATATGGCATACCATACCATATATCTCTCGGTCTAGTTCAGGACACACAACTACAATCATGGGGAAGATTGGTGACACACTGTTGCTGTTAACACACTCAACAAGGGCGGTAATGGGCCCAGTATCCTTGCTGGTCTCACCCCCATATATGGCACTGCATGCCAAAAAGGATGTCAGACTGCAGAGACACAAAGCTCCATTTAGGTCGATAGCAGTTATGATTCCAAACTGTGCTCATATTGCAGAAGTAACTGGCAGTTTTAGTGTTATCCTAATTTCTCATATATACTGTGTCTCTATAAAATGATTCATCAATTCATTTTTCTTTGATCTGTTTTATTGACTTAAGCTCAGCTGCATCTATAATCGCTATAACTGTTTTTCTGTTCTCCATCCAGGTGATTTTTTACCCAGAGGGATTTGGGTCCAGTATCCTAGCAAGGAAAATGACCCACATGTACAAGCTGTGCTCAGAGCAACTGTGCCAGCAGGACCACTCTGACTTTGGGATGAGAGCTGTCCAAATCTGTTGTGGTCATGGCAGGGTCAGAGCATCACAATGGCACATGTGCATTCAATTATCTAGGCAGACAGACGTCCGCCTTTTCAGCAATTTCCAGTGTGATTGCTGTGATTTTAACACACACATACACATGGATATGTTGACTATATTTAGCTTTTGTGTACCCTGAAGCTAGATGTACAGAATGTTTACAGTGAAACCTTTTTTTTTTTATTTTAAGTAGATAACTTGTTTTTTGGGACAACATGCTATAGTCCACAGCAAGAACAGTGAAATTATATTGATGATGACGCAGATTAGCAGCTAAGACCTTAAGATCTTCCAACCCCTTTTACATTGAAGCTCATTTCTCAGCGTCATTTTCACTTTGGAAATTCATTTACATAGTTCAGTGCATGTCATGGTTGAATAGTGTGACATAAAAGGAGATAAAGAAATGTTTAGAAATGGGGAAAATGCTGTTATTTATGTGTCTGGGTTCTGTATAGGACTGAATGCCTGCTGTGTGGCATAAAATCTTTTTTTTCTCATGAACATCAGCTCCACATAGATTTTACAATGTGCACTTCACATTACCATACTCCTCAACTATTTTGTGCCAGAGAGAAAAATCAAACAGTTCCTGAAAAATGAAAAAAAAAACAAAACAAAACAATTTTACAGCCAAAATTACAAAATAAGTCCTTCAGGAGTGTATGAATTTTGGTTGTTAAAGAGTTAAGAGCCATTATCTGTCTTTGATTTGCCATTACCTTTCTGAGTCTGCTTGTCCCACAATCAGTAAACATTCATATCTCGCACTTCAATTATTTTTACATTTCAGTTAAGCAAACTTTTTCTAAATAGCGGAATTTTATTGATTTTATTAATATCTATAATGAGGGTTTTTCACTGATTTATTTTAACACTATAACATTAAGTTAAATATATTTAAATGAATTCACCAGCTACTTTGGAAAAGATGCTCATACAGGCTCTTTTGCAATGATGTTCTTTTTTTTTTTTCAAGCAGATTGGCTTTAAGATTTAATTCCATTTTGATGATTATGGTTATCAAATTGATGCAGTTATGAAGTAAAAAGCATGTGAACTGAAAATTATGGATTGTAACTCAGTATGACTAATATGAAGCAAAAATATAACAAAACAAAAAAACTGTTTTTTAAAACCATTTCCACTGTATATCAGTTATTTGGAAACTTTTTATTTTTTTAAGGAATAGTAGACATTTAGATATGGTAATGACACAAAGAAATACATATAATTTATAATGTTTGTTCTTAGGACGTGACACGCTGGCAGTCTGTCCAGGCTGTACCCTCCCTCTCGCCCTATGGTAGCTGGGAAGCGGAAGAGAATGAATGGATGAATGATGATAATGTTCACTGAAGGTCACTGAAGAGAGATAACCCTCAACATTAGTAAGAATGTGGTTATTATTAGAGCACAGAGACTCAACCGGACAAAGGTCTTCACTGATTATGTTGTGCTGTTTGTTGTTTAAAAGGAAACATCACGGAAAGACCAATAGTTGGATGAAGCTGGACTGAAAGCCAGCACAGCTGCACTAATCAGCACTGGAATGAGCTACAAGCACAAGAGCAGTATAGGCTGGGGTCTACCACACCAGGCAAGACCCTAGGTTCAGGCAGTGCAAAGAGGTCCCTGAGACAATCCAGTACATAACTGCAGGATGCAAGACGCTATCAGGCAAGGCATACATTGAACGCCATAACCTGCCAGAGTATACATCAGGGGTGTCAAACTCAAATACACAGTGGGCCAAAATTCAAAACTGGAACAAGGTCGCAGGCTAACATTAATATTTATTGAAAAAAAAATCTTCCTCCAGATTTAAGAATGAATCTCTTCTTATGGACTCAAACAAGTTTTGCTGAAAAACTGAATATGGAACAAGCAAAGCTTAATACTAAACAATATATATATTAGCTGCATAATACCAGTAGGCCAGCTCTAATAATAATTTGGTATGGCTTCGTGGGCCAAATGTAATTAGGCTGTGGGCCAAATTTGGCCCGCGGGCCAGAGTTTGACACCTATGGTATACATAAACAACTGAGTCAAGTATGGCTTGGAAGTCCTGACATCAAAATGGGATAATCCCCTAAGGATGGTTGAGAATCACCATCTAAAATCCTGTGGAACTTTCAGATACAGACAGAGAAACAGGTGATGGCTAACCAGCCGAACAGAGTAGTGGTGGGCAGGCAGAGGAAGAAGTCCATAGTGATAGAAGTCGCTATACCAGTTGATGGCAACATCAGGAAGCAGGAACTTGAGAAGTTTTAAAAGTACAAGGACAAAAACTAAGAACCAAGAAATACCAAAGGCTAAAACTAAGTACAGCCCCTTTTCCTGGTTTTATGGTCATTTGGCCTTTAAATCTAGATTTAAAAAGCCACTTTGCTCTTGACATTTGGGAGAAACTATGTTTGATGTTTGACGCACTATCTAATATCTTCAATTTTTAAAAAAATTTTTATTCCATAGGTTCGTTTTTACAGTGTAGCCAAATTATTGTTGGTTCTAGCTGTTTTTCTTTCATAGCATAGTTCTGCACCCTTGATTATAGTCCAAGCTCAGGGTATTATTTACACATCAAGCACCCTTTTCCCATTTATATCATGGCAGTATTCAGTGTGTGTGGAGCTGTGAATGTGTTGTCCTCTATGTGTATTTACTGGTACATGTCTTCCATGCATTGCAAGACACAGAAATTCAGCATCAGTATAAAGTTTGATGGCAACCCATTGCATCAAAGTTAATGGCAGCAATAGCCCTGAGCCTTTTGTGACTTAACTTCACAGCAAGAATGGGTCATCTGTCATATCAATCTTCAACTCTCTCTGTCTCGCTCTTTCTCTCTCCCTGTTTCTTACTGTTTCTAATTTTTGTTTATCTACTCAACCTCTCTATTTTGGTTCCTTTAATCAGTTTTTGACAAACATATTTTAAGAAGTGACTTTTCTTTTTTTTTATTTAAGTGTTGCTTTAGTAATGCTCTCTGTGTGGAGGAACTAATTAAACTTTCATCAGTTGTGTGGAGTAGTTGGAGTTCATTAGAGTTTTAAATTCATTTTCTATTGATTTTCTTGTAGCTATTTTTACTGGGAGACTCTCTCTCATTGTCTTGGGGGATAATTGTGTATTTATTCTAATTCTTTGTGTCTTGTCTAACACACTATACCTGATGAAGGAATAGTTCAGCCTTTTAGTAAATTTAGGGTTTTTTGCTTTTTTTGGGAGAGGTTAGATGTTACAATGTAAGTCATTTTCAAGTTTAACCGTTATCTTAGTTAAGCATTGAGAAAAGAAACAGGGGGAAAAACAGATACCAGGTAGTCTAAGTATGCCAAAATGAACATGTTTAGTTTACAAAATATGTAGATACTGTAAATATAACCGTTTATGTTGAATCATTGCGCTAAGCAATTTATCAGGTGGGCATCAAAAAAGTAACTACTCTGTCTTCTTTGCTGGAGGCTTTGCTCCTGGGTAACAGAGTGCCAGACCTCAATATGGTATATTTAACACAAAATGTAACTGTCATCTTTTCTATGATGCCTCAAAAAATCAGTCATTTGGTCCAAACAACAATTTTGTAAAACAGATTTGACGATCAAATAAAATAGGTTTTAGGTTTAGGTTTTACTTAATTTTTAACCATGTTGTTACTTACTAATTGAGATACTTTATTTTTTGTACCTATTTTTGTTTGGGTGGCAGAACCCCAGGCACCTCACTAGTGTACTATATCAAACCTTTATATTTTTGCTGCCTTTCACAGTTATCAGAGATCAGTTTGAGGACAACAGCAATGGTAAGGTATGGACCTGTGCTTACATCCACCAATACGTACAGAAATTGTTGAGCTGAAAGGAACTGCATGAGAAAAAGGCTTAATGGTGGTTCAAACCAAAGATGATACTTTTGGTGTTGGAATTCAGAGTTAAACTTTGTATGCAATTATTCATGACAGTGTTCTAGAGATATTTTGGGTGACTTGAAATTTGTGCTAGCTGAGGCTCTCCTAACGGGATTACTGTCTTCCTGTCTTCGTCGACTTCTCTGCTCAGACTTTCTCTGTCTTCAGTTTTCCTGGATTCTATGACCAAAACATGGTTTTCTGGAAGGAGATCCAGGAATATAAATAAGACGAGCTACACTAAAATAAGACCTTTGAAAATATGTATATATGTGTATATATGAGACTCTGGTTGCTTGGAGTTACCCCCAGCTGGTTGGTAGTATCTGGTACAACGTCCCCTCTTTTAGAATTCTGCAAACAGTGTAAACAGTGTAAAGATGTCTTAGATAGACCACAAAAAGGAGCATTCTGAGATTTTGGGAATTAAACAGGTTTGCCTTTGGACTTTGACAGTCCTAGATGCACAGCTGGGCTAGACTAGCTAAGCATCAACCTTTTGTTTTCTATATATATATATATAGTTCCCCAAACTACTGCCTACAAGTAGACAAGTTTTAGAACTCATAGAAATCTCTCTAGACAGATCTAGTCTGGATGTCTTCCCTCTTTCCAGTTTTTGAGCAAGGCTAAGCTGTTTAGAAACTGTATTTACCTCACAGAGATAAAATGGAAATCAATGTCCTCATCCAACCGTAGAAAAAATGTCAGAGGGCCTTTTCGGCTGAGCACAGCCTTCGGCCTTTCTGTATCTTTAGATTTATTTAAAAGTGTAGATATAGCTCTTTTGTTTTTGCTTTTACTTAGTCAGCATGAACCTTATTTGTTTTGTTTGGTGTTTTTAATGAAGACTGCCAATTTATTTAGGAAACCCATTTATCTTGTGTGCTATGTGTGAGGTTTTTTTTGGTTTGTTTTTTTAAGGAAGTTTGCTGCCTTAACCTGTGCTACAAACACATGTACATGCACCACAACTGATGCTTCCTTAGATTGCTTTCTTAGATTTTTTGAACATTTCTGGTCTGTCCTTAAGTGCTCCATATCAGTTGAACCTCAAATTGAACATCGTTTCATTTTCATTGGTGACATGTTGTCAAGAAAAAGTAAAACACTGTTAGTCTGATGTTGGTAAAAATGTGTATGGTTAGTAGCCTTCCTGTGGAATGTCAGGCTTTAAAGAAATTAAATTAAAAGAAATTTAATTTGTAGTTCTAAATAAACTATAAATGCATTTAGGACGTTTTTTACTCACTTTATGTCTCTTCCACGATGCTATTTCTCTCTCCAACAACGTAGGTTACAATTACATTAGCATGACCAATTATGCAAATTAGGTGATGACGTCATTTAGCGACTTCTAGCGACTTTTAGAACAGCCAATAGCGATTTTCCTTACTGAGGAGTTGGCAACACTGAGCACAGGAACGGAGCAGGAGGGAGAGACAGAGAAAGAGCCAGGGACAACAACCAGTGTTGCCAACTTAGCGACTTTGTCGCTATGTTTAGCGAGTTTTCAGACCCCCTAAAAAAAAGACGTGAAAGCGCATATCGCTTTTACTCTCAACAAGCAGCGGGTGCTGTAACGCAGTCAGTTCTTCTTTTACTCTTTTACTCTTATGCTGTTTTGTGGATCACAAGATTTAAAACTACTTATAAACACACACACACAAAGTAACTCCACCAGAGTGCCTATTTTGGGTCACTTTTGCCGGTCCAAGCCCGGGTAAAGGAGCAGGGTTGGAATTGTGACATTAAAAAAACAATAATTGCTAAAATAAATTTAATTTGTAGTTCTAAATAAATTCTAAATGCATTTAGGACGTTTTTTACTCACTTTATGTCTCTTCCACGATGTTATTTCTCTCTCCAACAACATAGATTACAATTACATTAGCATGACCAATTATGCAAATTAGGTGATGACGTCATTTAGCGACTTCTAGCGACTTTTAGGACAGCCAATAGCGATTTTCCTTACTGAGGAGTTGGCAACACTGACAACAACGTCACATTAGAAAGGTATAGTAATCATCCATCCACAACTATTTTCAGTTGCAGATGATAAAGGATTCAGAAAGTTTATTCATGCAGGCCCATATGACAGAGAATATGCATGTTCTTTTTGTTTTCATATTTTAATTTATATTTAATTGTGTTGTGGTTTGCAGTGTTTTGTGTTGTTTCACTTTAAATTTGTAAAAGGAAAAAGCTGAAAATTTAAATAGTTAAAAGTTGAAATGTGAATGGTTGATTTTTGTATTATATGATTTATTTATTACATTTTATGTGGAGTGAATAAATAAAAGCATATTTACGGTGGCCCCTAGAGACAAAGCACGTACAAACTTCAAATAACGTACGAACTCTGAAGCACGTACAAACCCCGAAGCACGTACAAACTCCAAAACACGTAAAAACACGTACAAATTCCAAAACACGTAAAAACACGTACAAACTCCAAAACACGTACAAACTCCGAAGCACGTACAAACCCTGAAGCACGTACAAACTCCAAAACACGTAAAAACACGTACAAATTCCAAAACACGTAAAAACACGTACAAACTCCAAAACACGTACAAACTCCGAAGCACGTACAAACTCCAAAACACGTAAAAACTCAGAAGCACATAAAAACTCAAAACACGTACAAAAGACAACAGAAGTGCTCCAGAATGCTAGGGGCAGTGTTGAGGTTTTGTTACCTAGTGGCTACACAAGCCAGCAAGTACCAACGGCCGAACTGAAAGAGCCGGTTCTCTAGAAAGAGCCGGAAATCCCATCACTAACTCTTAAAAACCTCCCCTTCTCCCTAAACAACCAAATGTCACATGTTGCCTTCTCATTTTTTTTGATTGGCTGACATGGTAAACTCTAACACCAATAGGGAAGGTGTGTTTTTTCTTTTTTCACTCGCAAGCGGAGAGTGTTTGCTAGCGCTGTCTGTAGAAAACGCTGTTTTTACTGTTCTTCCTGCTGTAAACACCACTGTTTTGTTCAGAAAAAAACATCGCGTGTATTTTTAATCATAACTCTGGTTTTACGTGGCCCATCGACACAATTCAAAAACTGGTATATAGTTTGAAGTCTGCACTTTCGACCCAAGTTGAAATGGAGACTCTGACATGCTGCATCTTGTAGCTGTGTCGTCTTAAATTGGTCATGTAATTTTGACGCGCTGGCGCGTCCAGCGGCCCCAGAGGGTTAACTTGGTTAGAGATCTTTTCCTCAGAAATGTAAGTTTATTCTACTTGAAATTGCAAGGACAGTTTCTGCTACCTGCTTCTACCATCCAGACCATTGTAGAGGAAATACAAAACATACATGAATTGGGTCAGTCATATACATTGGATAACCTCAATACTAGTGATGTGCGATACCACTGATTTCCTTTCCGATCCGATACCAAGTAATATTCAGGGTGGTATCGACGATACTGATCCGATACCGATACTTTGTACAAAAACTTATTTTATTTATTGTATCTCAAATTATAGCGTCATAATGATTACAGGACATCAGATTACTTGTTCTTATCACTTAATAACGCAGAGTTCATCACATAGAAATAAAAAAAACTGAAGTTGTGCGCTATTTGAACACATTGCCTGCCTGCAGCACTAAAAGACTCCATGAGAGACGTCTGTCTCGCTGTAGCAGCACCTGTCCTCCTCCTCTTCAGTTCGTCTCAACATACGCTCGTCATATTCTGTGATATGATTTACTCTGAGGTGTTTGACAAGGTTAGTAGTGATGGGTCGTTCGCGAACGAAATGGCTCTTAGAGCCGACTCTTTGAAGTGAACGAAGCGAGCCGGCTCCTTATTGGGAGCCGTGAGTTTTTTTTTTCTTTCTCTCGCCCTCTCTCTCGCCCTTTTTTCTGCTAAACTCCGCACGCGCAGCCTGTACTTTGCGCTGGGCAGAGGGGGGAGGGGCGTTAGTTACACTCGCAGTAGCACAGGAACAGAGCCAGAGAGAAAGAGAGCGAGGGACAACAACGTCACATTAGAAAGGTATAGTAATCATCCACTATTTTCAGTTGCAGATGATAAAGGATTCAGAAATCATGCAGGCCCATATGACAGAGAATGTGTATCTTCTTTTTGTTTTAATATTTTAATTTATATTTAATTGTGTTGTGGTTTGCACGTTAAATTTGTTTAAAAGGAAAAAGCTGAAAATGTAAATAGTTAAAAGTTTAAAATGTAAATAGTTGTTTTTTGTATTATATGATTTATTTATTACATTTTATGTGGAGTGAATAAATAAAGTATATTTATGGTGGACCTTAGAGACAAAGCACGTACAAACTCCAAAACACGTAAAAACTCAGAATCACGTATAAAACACAACAGAAATGCTCCAGGATGCTGGGCGCAGTGTTGAGCTTTTGTTACCTCGTGGCTACACAAGCCAGGAAGTACCAACAACCGGATTTGGTGTGTGGTAGTAACAAGTAAATGAAGTTTTTTTTTTTAATTATTTGAATAAATATAAGTGCTTGTCTATAAATACACAAACCATACACATATGCTTTCAATTGTGTAATTTAAGTGATCTGGGTACCTCTGTTTTGGAAGTTCAGTTAACGCTAGAAATGTGTTCTGGAGTTTGTACGTGTTTTGTGTCTAGGGGCCACCATATATATTTATATATAAACATATATAAATAAAACCACTTTTTTTACATTAGTAATTCCTTTTCTGCATAATTTTATATTATTGTTAATGATTAAATAATTAAAGCAACAAAACAACCTGAAGAGCCGGTTCGGAGCCGAAAGAGCCGGCTCTTTTTAGTGAGCCGAGCCGAAAGAGCCGGATCTCTAAAAAGAGCCGGAAATCCCATCACTAAAGGTTAGTGATGTTGCCACAACCATACATGCCAACCCTCCCGAATCCAATCCCGTATTTCAGTGCCCCTCCCGAATTTCTCCCAATTTTCCACCCGGACAACAAAATTGAAACACCATATCGCAGAATTTATAGCGCGGCCCAGCCAATTCCAGTTTCCAACAATGGCGGCAGCTGCTTAGTTTTAATATTACTCTTATTTCTCTTTCTGGGTCGCAAAAAACTTTTAACATATTTTCAGGTGAGAATGTAGCCGTGTAAACTTCAAATATCTGAGCTGACCGACACATCGTTTTCAAACCCCCGCGGTCTTTCTACTACTTGGGTTAAACATGATATATAAGTCACTTTGATAACTTAAAAATGTTATTGTTTGGCTTTTTCAGTGTTTTATTTGTTCGTGAGTAAATCGGTTTGGCTGAGATTAAAGTTATTAGATTAGATTAAATTAAACTTTATTAATCTCCCGGGAGGGGTCCTCCGGGGTTTTCACACAGCTGAATAAACGTCAAACAGAAAACTGATTAAACAGAAGTGTGAGACAGTCGAGAGTTTACATCAGTGCCCTGTTATATTTTAGATAGCAAGGAGCAGACAGCAGAGTTTCACTCCACCGAGGGAGCCTGTGGCGTACTACCCGGCTTTCTTTAGACCGCGAAGGCCGGGTCCTCAGGTGGAAGCAGCCTCTGAATTTGGACACCCCCGCTGTTTCCAGGCCGGCCAATAATAACGGTGACATTTAATGTATTTTATCTGATAAATAAACACTGTAAAATGTACTTTGAATGTCTCCCTAATTCTGAGGTCTCAAGGTTGGCAAGTATGGCCACAACACCGCACTTTTTTGCCACATGTATCGCAAATCACGTCTCAGCTGTTTGTGGAGGTAAAATAAGTCCGCACATGACTCCAATTACGCTCAGCCATTGTTGTGAGTGCGCACGCCAGCGGCTGCGAGACATGTAGTTTCTTTCCACTGTGTTCCTGTTAATGAAAAACTACAAATTTACCCTAAATTACTAAAATATCGATATTTTAATGTGAGAATCGATTCTAGAACATAAATGATTGGTATCGGAGGAATCGATATTTCAGGATCGATCTGCACATCACTACTCAATACACTCCTAAAAACTAACACAACATTGTCTGACGAGAGTATTGCCAAGCTCTGTGAGGTGGTCAAGGGATCCGATCTGTTTTCCGCATGTCATAAAGGGCCAATGAGGACAACATACTCCAGAGTACAGTCCTTCAAAGAAATGTTTAACTATGTGGAGCCCATGAAAATTTTTTTAGGACAAAGCGAGAATAGGACTGATCAGTTTGCATACTATGTACCTCTAAGAGAGACTTTGAAATGTTTGTTAAACTCTGATTTGTGGCAGAAATGTGTAACAGGTGAGCAGTCAGCTGACTCTTCATCAGATGTACTGTGTGACATTAGTGATGGTAGGATATTCAAAAGTAATAATTTTTTTGACTCAAATCCATCATGTCTCAAACTACTGCTATACCAAGACGCCTTTGAAGTTGTTAATCCTTTAGGCTCTGCAAAGACAAAACATAAAGTATTAGCTGTTTATGTGTCTGTTGCTAATTTGCCACTTCATGTTCGGTCTGACACAGACCACATGTTTCTTGTGTTATTATGTCGAGAGAAAGACTTCAGAGAGTTTGGACATGCAAATGTGTTCTCTGAATTACAGATTTGAAAAAACTTGAGGAAAATGGCATAGTGACATCAGATAAAACTATAGTCAAAGGAACCTTGTTTTGCATTGCTGGAGATAATTTGGGCTCACATTGCATTGGTTGCTTCTGTGAAAACTTTAGTCGTACACATCATTTCTGTAGGTACTGTCTAATGACACGATCTGATTTTCAGAGTGGCGACCCAAATCAGTGTGGTGCAGAACGCACCAAAGAAACATACAACTCTGCTGTTGAATGCCTCAAGACTGAAGGTATGCCATATGTGGAAGGAGTAAAGTTTGAGTCAGTTTTCAACTGTTTAAAATATTTTCACATCTGTTAGCCAGGTTTGCCACCTTGTTTAGGACATGACATTTTTGAGGGCATTTTGTCATATGATGTTGCGTTGTTTCTTAAATATTTTGTGAAGAAAAAACTATGGTTCACTTACTCCGTTCTGAATCGGCGCATTAAACAGTTTAAATACTCAGACACTGATGCCTCTTCAAAGCCATGTGAGGTTAGTCCTCAAACAGCTAAACTCTCAGGACAGGCAATACAAAACTGGAACTTTTAAAGGCTGTTGCCTCTCCTAATTGGTGACAGAGTGGAAGATGAAACTGATGATGTGTGGCAGTTGCTCCTTCAACTGAAATATATTGTGGACTTGGTTTGTGCTCAGAAAATTTCTGTATCTCAGGTTGCATATCTTGATATTCTTATTCAGGAATATTTGGAGTCAAGGAAAGTTCTATTCCCAGAAAGTAACTTGAAACCAAAGCATCATTACTTGCGGCATTACCCAGCACTGATTCTGAAATTTGGGCCATTAATTAGACTATGGACAATGTGATTTGAAAGCAAGCACAGCTATTTCAAAAGATGTGCTCGAAACTTGAAGAACTTCAAGAACCTCTGCCTTACACTTTCTGAACGGCATCAGTTATTGCAAGCGTATCTTTCAGCAGGATCAATGTGCCAGACTGCCTTGCAAGTTAAAGGTGGCACTCCGTTTTACCCAGCACTATATAGTAAAGCCATTCAAGATGCTGTCAGACCATTTGGATTTACAGAGAAGAACACAAAGGTCACAGTTGAAATGGCGTATAAGGGAAAAACATACAAGAAAGGACATTTCCTTGTCACAGGCAACACTGACTTACTGGAGTTTGGTGAGGTAGTGCTCATTTTAATAAAAGATGACACTGCTCATTTCCTAGTATCAGTCCACATAACAGAGTTCCTTCCTAACTCTGTTAGGAAAGACACTGAAAAGATGTGTCTGAACATCAACGCCTTGGCTAATTTCTATCCATTGAAATCATACATGAAGGATGGATGCCAATTAATACCGTTGAAACAGTGTTTTGTCAGACTGATTGCTTCCATAGCCTGATATTTTGATATTTTCATTGCTTTGTTTACTTTCTCATATACAGAAATGGGTGATATGGACCAAAGCAGCATACATAATGCCATTACAAAGGTTTTGCCCGACCTTGCACCTTCAGTTCTTGATATTGTTGTGGAGACACTGCAGTCATTGGGTGTAGAAACCACTTAAGATTTTGACTTCGGGGGGGATAAGTTTCCAGAAGCTTTGCTGCAGTGTTTGGAGAGAGGGAAGAGGCCAGCGCCAAAGTTGAGAAGAGAAATGATCCGTATTGTTGCTTCTGAAATGATGAAAGCAAGCGCATCTCCGAGTAAGCAAGCTTCAACTGAAGTAGCCAAAAAACTGATTGCCAAGTATCCACAGTCACTGCAAGATATCATAGAAGGCGATGTGGTGGGAACAGGGTATCACTCACTGGTTAAGCAGTTACAAGCAAGAATAGAAAATGTTAAGCGGTCTTCAAAACCCAGGAAAAAGAAGCGCAAGGAGTGTTCAGATGATTCGTTAACAGATGAAGTCCCAGCTGAAAAAAAGGCTGCTGTTCAGGACACATATGGTTGCATCAAGTGGGACATGAAATTCATGCCAGTGACTGAGACGACAGAAAGTCAGAAGGAGAAAAAAGAAAAAATGAAGAAGCTTTATCGTGAGACCAATGTCAGCCTAGATGAGGTGGAAAATCTCATGAAGTGTACTTACTACTCTCAACGCAAGGATATAAACAATGGAGAAGAACTGCAAACCCTGTTGGAGGAATGGCCTTTCTTGTTCCAGGAGGTTGGAATGGCAGTCCATTTCTACGAGCTCGCTGGGGTTTCACTGAAGGAGACTTTCCTTAACAGTCTGGAGAAAAATGGAAAACGACTGCTCGACTTCATGCAAAACACTTGTGCTGATAAGAGCAAAAGGGTTTTGCAGGCTGTCACAAAACTACAAATACTTAGAGGACAGTTGCAAGGCTGCTCAGAGGATGTTAAGGACATGGTCCTTCTTCTCCTGTCCTATTTTGATGAGAAAGAGGAGAATCTATTCCATCATGTTGAACAAACATGTCTGGGACACGAGATTCAAATGGAAAGCCTTCCTGTCATGGTCCCTGTGCCTCACCAGCTGATCCTGTATTAGGCAACATGTTTTCTCTCTCTCTCTCTTTCTCTCTCTCTCACCTGCCGGGGCGGTGCTCATTATGGGCTCCCGCCCCTGGCCCACGCAGCTGCTGCCTATCGGGATGATCGCAAGGCCGATTTAAGACGGCAGCACTGTGTCACTCGTCGCTGGATCGTTGAGCTATCAGTGTCAGTCTCTCAACCATTAGTGAGTTAAACTCCGTAAAGTTGTTTCCGTCTGTTCGTCAT
>NC_142109.1:30020000-30052500 GCF_056152115.1 Neolamprologus brichardi | reverse complement strand
TGGGATATATGTGACCAGTGTGTTAAGACAACACTCTCCACAACGATCATCAAAACACCAAGTGAAGAAACAGATTTTCACCCACTTGTGTTTATAATTTATATTAATTTAAGTATGGCAGTCTATACTGTGTCTACTTTCAAATGTATTGAAATTTGTTCATAATATTCTGTCACTTCTGTGTCCAATATTTGTTTACTAGTTTCTGTCTGGCGACAGTTTTGTACTCTGACCTTTAACAAAGTGTTTTTTTATAGTGGAGCAGGCTGTCTCACAATTATGACCAGAATACCAAATAGTAGATTTATAGTTGTCTGTGCTTCTGTTAAAAAAAAATCACTTCATCTAAATTTGAAATAAAATTTTAGCTAACATCCTGTGTCACATCAGTGCTTGTAAGTGCATGTCCTATCTCATTTATCCTGTCCTTCACATTTCCCACTCTCCTTTTCTGTCAGTCTGTCTGTTTATAACACTGTCAATTTGCATGTGAAGGTGCAGCATAACATCTATATTTATATCAGTCACAAGCTGTTTTACCTCAAGACACAAACCTCTTCTTTGTTGTTGACTAGATAACTATTTCAATGGAATAAAAGTATCCATTCATCCTAAAAGCAGGAAAAACAGCTCTTAAAAGGGGTACACAATTGTAATTTCTTTTCACATTTATTACAAGTCATAGCAAGAAGTGACACTGATGTGGTGCATTGTCAAAACATGAAATGCATTTTACCTCATTCAGTACTGAGTTATCTTCTGATAGTACTGGTCAAGGAAAGTCCAGTGTTTTTACTGACTTTCTTTTCCCTTTCTGATGCAAACTGACAAACTGACTACAAGCATTAAATTCTATTGGGAAATATTGCAATGATTACTTTTATTTTACAGCAATTCAACAAAAACACGCTTAGTATTATATTTATAAATGGAAAATATGCTTTAAATATGCCTGTGTAGGTCATTCTGTGTAAACAGAATCTGCAAACAAAACATAATTATACTGGAACAAAAACATATTCAGAGGGCTGGTAATAGCGCCATCACATTAGAGTAAAAATAGTTTAACAACCTCCTTATGACTTGGGGAAATCAGTGGTTGCCCAGGGATTCCAATGGATTTTTTCACATTGCTAGTAATTGTGGTGACTAGTTGCTCAGAGGTTGGTCCTGCAAAACCCTCAACATCTGGGCAACAACTTTCCATTTCAAGGTGATTGCACATGGTGACTGGTGGGAGAGCCCAACTCAAACTGACTGCAATCACTCCCAAACAGCTTGTTGTCTAATTTATAAACACAGCTTGCCAACACATTTTGAATCAGTCTACACCGATGACTGCAACTCATTTACAATGCATCTCTTTACAGACTCAACTGGTTATAAGGTTTACCATTCTGCTGCAACTATTTTACTAGTGGAGGACTATCTAAGTAGTTAATCTGAATTTCTATCTATGTAGAAAGCGACAGATTTGTGACTTTCTCCAACTTCTCACACTTAATCACTTTATTATCACATACAGAATAGATGTAAAAACTGACTTGACACCATCTAATTCACTGATAGCAGACTCACGACAGACTGATAGCAGACTGATAGCAGACTCACGACAGACTGATAGCAGACTGATAGCAGACTCACGACAGACTGATAGCAGACTGATAGCAGACTCACGACAGACTGATAGCAGACTGATAGCAGACTCACGACAGACTGATAGCAGACTGATAGCAGACTCACGACAGACTGATAGCAGACTGATAGCAGACTCACGACAGACTGATAGCAGACTCACAGCAGACTCACGACAGACTGATAGCAGACTCACGACAGACTGATAGCAGACTCACAGCAGACTGATAGCAGACTCACAGCAGACTGATAGCAGACTCACAGCAGACTGATAGCAGACTCACAGCAGACTCACATGCTAATTCTGTCATATTGCTGTTTTATCACCATCCCTGTTTTCAAAGACAGAGAACATTTGAAATAAGATAAGATAAGATAACCTTTATTAGTCCCACACATGGGAAATTTGTTTTGTCACAGCAGGAAGTGGACGGTGCAAAAGTTATGAAGCAAAAATTAGAATACAATAAGAATAAATACAATACACAACTGTACAGAATAGAATAAAATAAAATACTATATACAGTAGAATAAAATAGAATAAAATATACAATAAGAAAAAAAATAGAATACAAATGCTATATACAACTGAGTAAAAATACAACGATGCCAAAAAAGATTATTGCACATTAGTGTTATTGCACATTTGTGGATGTGTGTGTTTGATCAGTGAAAGTCTTTATTGTGGAGTCTGACAGCAGTGGGGAGGAAAGACCTGCGAAATCTCTCCGTCCCACACCGTGGGTGCCGCAGTCTCCCACTGAAGGAGCTGCTCAGTGCTGTCAGAGTCTTCTGCATGGGGTGGGAGATGTTGTCCAACAGGGATGACAACAGCTGTTTTCAAGTTGTTGCTGTAATTCTAATCTTGATAAGGCCTCCAAACACTATTTTCTCTAATGTGACTGCAGCAAGTAACATTTACTTAACTCAGAAAGGGTATGTATGAATATGGTGTGCTCGCCAAAAGTTAAATGCAAAATACAACATTTATTTTGTTTTTCATTTTCTACCCGTGTACCAATACGTTCTTATACTTCTATATTAGAAACATATATCCTTCTATTATTTATACACCATTCAATTTCAGCAAACAAGCAGTTAATTTGTTGCACAAACATTTTTAGCTCCCTTTTGCACCTACCATCTTATTTGAATTTGCTCCTCTAATGTCTGCCAGTCAAATCAATGTGCACTGCTGTGCAACTAACCAACAACTGTACATCAAGACAAGCGGCCGTGTCATCAGACAAGAACACTCTTTCTTCTGAAATGAGAATGAGATTATAGATTTACTCTGCAGAGTAGAGCATGTTCACTGGTGTTGAAAATACTGTCACCATTGATGTTCAAACCCGTGGATATCCAGGTTGTATCACATGTTTCTGGTTTATTGCCTTGTTTCAAATATACATATGTTTGAAACATATGTATGTTTCAAATACAGACTTCCCAACACTAGCTGCTTTGTACACATGAACACACACGCTCTTCTTTCACTACAATTATAGGGTGTCCCTCATGCTCTCATGCTTCCTATGTTTTTTACTAATACAACATTTCTACAACCAAAGCAATTATGTATAATTTAGAAAGTACATATCTTTTTGACTTATTATGAATCCCACATTATTAACAAAAATTTGCCTGAATAGTCTTCCAACACAACAAGGTTTGCAAAGTTTGTTAAACTGATTTTGCCCGTCCTTTAGTAGGGCAATGAATGATATTCAGGTTTTAAAATCTTGTTCAACCGACAGTAACGCAGTAACGCGTTACAAGTAACGCGTTACTGCCCATCTCTGGTTATCTCTAACCATAAAGTATAAAGCAGCTAATCTCCTGATGTCATCTGTTACAGTAAAGGCTGTTGCTTTGTATATTCAGTGTATTTGTGTTCAGCTTGCATTTGATTGCCTTGGCTTGCCATTTTGGACCCCTGCCTTAGTCCCTAGTTCACATGCATTCTCATTCCCATTAGGTTTGGAGATTTGCTCAATCTCCCAAGGCTCTTGTCTAAAAGTTACCTAGACTCTCAAAACCCCTGGACCAATGGATTCCTTGTACTTCTATTGTTCTGGCCTATGAAAATATTTTAATCGCTGTCTGCTCTCTGTTGATTTCACTGTACTCTCTTAGTCATATCTTAAATACAGAACAGGATTAACAGCAGAGTGCAAACCATAATAAATGCAAATGTATTTTGGGATTTGATGCCACATTGATATTTTGCTTCACAGCGGATGCCGTCAGAAGCGGATGTCGTAGTAGTTAAGTTAATAAGAACACATAATGTCGAGGCTGATTCACACATCTCTCAGGCAGCATAGCCTGCAGCACTGTGCTCGGTATCCTATATATACGTAAATCTGCAGTGATGTGTTTTTCCTGTTGTTGTAGAGAGTTTAAGCATGAACTGTGACTTCGGTTACCTCCCAAGACAGAAATTACAGAAAAGAAAAACAAGAAAAACACCACAATAATCAGACATTAAAGGGAATGCTTAAAGAGAACAAATATAGTGTTTTCACCTGAGGGATGTATTTGTCCTATGTTATTGTGAACATTTGTTTGGAATAATGCATAACCCAACAGTCTGCTTTTATGTAATTCCAAAATGTTTTTTTATAGCTTCAGGCTTTACAAATAGCTAAAATACAGAACATTAGTGACAGAGTTCTGTGTTGGTTACAATCGCAGAGATTTAACAAGGAAAAGTCAAAATGATTGCAGACACAAGCTGTGGGTGCTTTGTTGTACCTTATTATACCACATAATCTAAACTGCTCAATAAGATAAAGGGAACACTTGGTCATCACAGTATAATATAGTCAGTTAAACTTCAGGAATATGAATCTGTCAAGTTAAGAAGCATAAACCATTTTGTTTCACTTTGTAAGTGACAACATGTTTAGTGGAAAGGCAACAACGAGACTATCTGCGGTGGCCACAGTTCATTGCTCTCTCCTTAAACCCTCCGTCTGATTTTCTCTCTGATTTTTCTGGTGTCCTTGTCACCAGTGGCATGACGTGAAACCTGCAGACCAATCTGATTGCTGATGATTGATCTGAGGTAGTCCAGCTCCACCGGGAAGTCACATCCATCTGTGCCATTACAAGACTGTGGCTGTGGCTCAACGCAGTTTCAATAGTGTGGCAGAGATGGACCATTACACGAGAAGAGCTTGACAGGGGGAGAGAAGGAAATCAATCAGAAGGCCTAGCATCTGCTTCTTTGGAGACACTGACAGAGTCCTAAAGTATGACTTGCACCACACTTCTCATGTGTAATTAAACATTTGTTTAACTGTAATAAATGTCTCAGTGAAACACATCAACAACTATTTGCATTTCTGTTTTTGCTTTTCTCTTGAAATAAAGGTTTGGGTTATGTTTTGAAGCTGGGGTTGGAGCTGTAAACAGTGATGAATTAGACTTCCGGGGGGTTAAGAGGCATATCCTGAACAATTAAGCAGGAGTGTGTAAAATTTATTTAGGCTATATATTTACATAAACAGATTGTTCATGATTTAAGTCTTTCTGTTTCATGCACTCAGTTACAGTGATTGGGTTTAGAGATATGGCAGGATTTAAAATGATGGTGATTTTTTAAAACTTGAGTTCTTCCAGAGCCATAAAAACTGAGATACAACCAAGGCTTAATGAGGACATGATAGTGATATAAAGCAAGTTGCGCTGCAGCCAGGTGTTCCTTCCAGCTCTAAACAGTACTGTCACCCTACAGTTACAGTTACACATTCAACACATTGTTTTTTCCTTGTCATTCCACATGTCAGTACCGATACTCAACAAGTATCAGCAAGCACAAAAACTCTTTCTGTGCAGTTTTGCAAAAAGTTTTGCAAGTTTCCAGGTCTGTCTACGAGCTAAAGGTACAGTTGTTTTATTTTCCATGGAGACAACAAATCTGAATGTGTGATAAGTTACGTCAATAACAGTGTTGAGGTCATTACTCAAAAAAAAATGATAAGGTACTCATGGGAGAAAGTAATTTGTTACACTGCTTGTTACATCACTTCATCATTACTTGAAACTCATAATTACCAGTTAACAATATAACCCTTATGCTACAGTCCCACAGTTAATGAAGTGCACCTTTAAACCAGTGGATTATATGTTATTGGAAAAAAGCACAAACTGAAGATTTAAAGCTTTCTAAAGAGCCGTTTGATGTGTTGCAAACAGCAGGGTGTATACCATCACAGCAGATGGATCTGTAACTACTTTGAGCCCAACTTCACAATTGAGCAAGATGAATGTGGTGATTCAGAATGCTGTTTCTCCATGGACCTGGATTGGGTTCCTTGTGTTATTTAGGAACATTTATCCTAATCTGATTAGCTCAAAAGCAATGAATGATTAATGTAGATAAAGGAAAAAGAATCCTCCCACTCATCTATCCAAGAAAATAGCTTTGAAGGACAATATCACTCATTTAATGTCTACAGCGTTTGTAGTGTCGTGTCTATATCAAATGTATTTTGTTTTGTGTGGTGGTATGTGGTATATGTTGTTCTGTTCCCATTTACATGGCCACCTGGAATCCCATAGTCCTTTGTTTTCAGTGCCAGACTCCCTAGAGAACCGATTCACAGTTTTATTCCTATGTTTATCTGACACCTGGAGACGCAGGATCCCTTTTTTCTACCTTTATTCTGAGTCTCCTCTTTTTAAATTCCAAGGGCAGGTTCATGGCTTATATGCTTTTACATGCATTACTTGGGTGAATATGCTTCTCCTCTGTACATGAGAGCTGGGGATTTATTGAAACCCGAGCCTTGTAAAAAGGATCTGTTTGTGTCGGTGGCCAAATCCAAAACTGCTAATTCAAATATTTATGACTGATGTATTACTGATTGAAATTGTGTTTTCAGAAAATCATCCCAGAGGTGCCTTAAAATGGCTTGTATTTGTATAGCATTCAGTCATCCACCCATTCACGCACACATTCACACACTGGTGATGGCAAGCTACATTGTAGCCACAGCCACCCTGGGGCGCACTGACAGAGGCGAGGCTGCCGGACACTGGCGCCACCGGGCCCTCTGACCACCATCAGTAGGCAACGGGTGAAGTGTCTCGCCCAAGGACACAACGACCGATTACAAGACGAACTGCCAACTCTTGAGCCATGATCGCATAAGGAACAAGTTTAAAAACAGGGTCTTTAATTATTCATTCATTGCTGTGATTACTCATTTTTGGCTTGGCCTTTTTGCCTGATTTACATTGTTTTCCACTGGCACTCATTAAGTAATTTATTCAAATAAACACTTAGTCAATTGTTCTGAAGCAAAAGAAAATGCAGGTTAATTGTATTAACTGTAGGCTACAAGTATTATTAATTATTGAAACATGCAAAAAAAGTTCCAAATGAATCTCAGAAGGCCAGTATTTAATTGAAAATCGTGTCGTGAAAATGAGGCTTTTCATTACCTCGTTCTAGCACACGATCCCAGAGAGTTTAGAAAGAAAGGCGAGCGTCCTTGAATTTACTGCTCAATGTTTGAAGCCACGTTAATAGAACAGAATGTTTTTCCCTACAGCAATATAATCACAGAAATCTTAAAAAAGTGAGAGACAGACAAAATAGTAGTAATGTTTTTACTACTTAAGCATTTTGTCATGTGTTGGGGCGATCGTGGCTCAAGAGTTGGGAGTTTGCCTTGTAATCGGAAGGTTGCTGGTTCGAGCCCCGGCTTGGACAGTCTCGGTCGTTGTGTCCTTGGGCAAGACACTTCACCCGTTGCCTACTGCTGGTGGTCAGAGGGCCCGGTGGCGCCAGTGTCTGGCAGCCTCGCCTCTGTCAATGCACCCCAGGGTGGCTGTGGCTACAATGTAGCTTGCCATCACCAGTGTGTGAATGGGTGGATGACTGGATGTGTAAAACACTTTGGGGTCCTTAGGGACTAGTAAAGCGCTATACAAATACAGGCCATTTAGTGTGGGAAGCATAGAGCCATTTGCAAGTTAAAGGCACATAATTTATTAAGAAAGTCACTATCTCTCTTTATCAACAGGATGAATGAGGCTTTTACATAACCTGATAAAATTCAGCTAAGCACCTAAGGAGACTTGAAGGTGAGTTTAGGGATGTCTGCTAGATAAGAAAGACTGAGACATAGAAGATTGTTTTACATGGCATGTAGAGGCAGAAGCCAAAATAAATGTCACAATCAAAGTTAGGACAAAGTAAAAGGTAAACTAAAATTAGCCAACAAAAAAGTACATAAAGTTAATATGTAATGCGTAGTTACAGATTAAAATTTCAAATTATAGTGAAGTGTAGTTCAGGCCACCGTGTAGCTACAATATTGACCATCATTGGCAGAGTGTCCCGTTCCTGTTCTGGATTCAAGTATTTTTAATTATGTGTGTGTATTTCACTATTAATGTTTGTAGCTGTGTCTCACTAATATTAACTTTTCACATCAGCACTGTATTAAACTATTTTCTATGAAAACAAAACATTTCCCACTCCCTGTTGCTGTCAGCTGGCTAAACAGAGGAAAGCGTTTACTCCAAAAATTTAGAGTAAAATCAGAAATAAAAGTATTTATTGAAAAGACATAAATTTTCACTCTTTAGCCTTAAAAGCCTGATGGGGTATTGTTATCACCCTGCAGGTGAGCGGGCAGCAAAGCAACATGGACACTCAAGTTTGTAAATGCAATAACTCAAGAATGAGGTAACGAAGGATTTTGAAACTGATACCATAGGTGCATCTGCTAAAAATCTCTGAATCTTGTAAATACATGTTAGAATTAGGTGATGTAAGATTTTCAGAATGATACCATAGGGGCAGTATTTATTTAGGAAATGATAACAGGTTGCACAATGTTAGAAGATCAATATAATATAGTGCTTAAGTAAAGGTGCCTTTTAATACAATTCTCGTGCACGGGAGAGAACCGGGCAAATGCCTTTCCTTCGCTTGACCCCAGTTGCTCTCATCTGCTCCCCCGTAACACTGCTCTTTTATTGAGGTTACATGAATATACATAGCTTCATTAACATATGACGTCTACATACACACAAAGAGTACCTTGCCTGTGTGTGTGTGTGTGTGTGTGTGGGGGGGGGGGGGGGGGGGGGCAGAGTATGACCCCATAAAGACTTCCCTAAACCTGCTGGTCTGGAAGTCCAGCAGTTCATCTAAACAAAAGGCACTTAGACTAAAACAGATATAGCTACGTTTATCCTACCATAAAGGAGAAGGTACGACCTCTCCCAGAGGGCTCTGGAATGCACACAAAGTTTGCAGACTATTAAGGATCAAACCTCTACCACTCTAAAACTAATTATAAAACTCTAAGCATATATAAGTAGATATTTCTAAGCATAAATGACAATAAACAATACAAAACCTAACAATTACTTTACAAATTAAGATTTATGTGCAAAAAACATGTGGAAACAAAAAAACAATATGATGTTGTGTTGCAGATTAAAAAACCTATAGTTTATAAAACAAAGTTTATAGTTTATTATAGCAAAGCTGAAATGTTAGCTTAAGTAATCAATCTGACAAATGAAACAATCATTCCACATTTTTCACTATTTGTAAATCTGCTATTATTTGTCACTGGAGAAAATAATGAGCAGATTAATCCATGATTTGTTTTTTAAAGAAATAACAATCATTAAGGACATTCAAATTCACATTCAGCTCTAGAACAAAAGAAAAATTATACTTTTATAGTAAAATCAATTATATAATGATATCCACTGATCAGGAATTGCATTTAACCACCTAACATTACCTTCCTAATATTGTGCTTGACCACCAAAACAGCCCTGACCTGTCAAGCTATGGACTCCACTAGACTCCTGAAGGTGCGCTGTGATATCTGGCACCAAGATGTTAGCAACAGTTCTGTAGGTGGTGTGGCTTCAATGAACTTGTTTGTCCAGCGCATCCCACAGATGCTCCATTGGAATGAGATGTGGGGAACACCTCAAACTCACTGATGTTCTCCTCAAACCGTTTGTGAACCATTTTGCACTGATGAAGGGCTCATTGTGTTGCTGAAAGAGGCCACAGCCCATCAGTTAATATCATATCTATGAAAGGGTGCACATGGTTTGCAGTAATATTGGGGTAGGTGATACTTGTCAAAGCAACATCCACATGGATGGCCAAAGTTTCCTAGCACAGCATCGCCCAAACCATCACACGACCCTGACTGGATTGTGATCTCTCCATACTGCATCCTGGTGCCAGGTGTTCCCCAGGGAAATAACACACATGCACATCCACATGATTTAAAAGCAAATGTGATTCATCAAACTCCATGGTTCATTGCTCATATGCCCATTGTTCTTTGCTTGGACCACTGTTAATAGATACTGACAACTGCAGACCGGGAACTCCCCAGAAGAGCTGCAGTTTTGGAGATCCTCTGCCTCAGTCGTCGAGCCATCACAATTGGCTCTTGCCAAACTCACTCAGTTGCCCATTTTTTCCTTTTCTAACACATTAAATCTGCCAACAAAATTTTTACTTGCTTCCTAATATATCCCACCCACTGACAGGTGCCGTGATGAGATAATCTTTGTTATTCAACTCACCTGTCAGTGATCATAATGTTTTGCTTGATTTGTGTACACAGAGCCAGTCACAGAGCCATTTTTATGCATTAAGTACTTTTAATAGCTTAAACCCAGGAAATTGATCAATTTTCTCCTCTTATGAGCTGACTTAATGTCATTAATGTCAGGACATCTGTCACATTGTCCTACTTCCCAGCTGGCAGCCGTGTGACTGCACTGGGATCCTCCAAAGAGTTTTTGAAGGATTTCTTTTAATTACTGCATACAAACCATAACATATGCATGGTGTCAAAAGCATCCTATGGCACACCTGGGCTTACCTTATATCACATCATTTGGTAACCACTGTTCTAATCAGAGGGCCCGGTGGCGCCTGTGTCCGGCAGCCTCGCCTCTGTCAGTGCGCCCCAGGGCAGCTGTGGCTACAATGTAGCTTGCCATTGCCAGTGTGTGAATGTGTGTGTGAATGGGTGAATGACTGAATGTAGTGTAAAGCGCTTTGGGGTCCTTAAGGACTAGAAAAGCGCTATACAAATGCAAGCCATTTAATCCACACTGATTTAATAGAACTTATCACTTATTATTTGCTGTTATGCAACACTTGGATGTGAATCTTTAACACTATGTCCAGTGTATCAGTACGAAAAACGAAATCATAAAAACAAAACACTGTAGGTGTTAAAAAACAGCAGTTGTGGGATCAACACCCTGATCAACAGAAATATTCTGTCTGGGTCTGTGCTGGTTTCAACACAAGCAGCAGGATCTCTCAGATAACAAGAGAAATCACATTTTCTCTCTTAGGTCAGTAGCCCCGGGCCTTAGCTGGTCTTTGAGAAATAGATTGCTGTGGACAAAGACGCTCTTTGCGAGCAATAGTCTATTGCGTTTGGCTGTCTCTGCTTGTTGTGTCAGCTTTGAATGCATCCTCGTGTCCACAGCAGTCAAGACATTTGGCACTGGTCAGTGGGCATCACACACACAGAAAGAGAGCAAAAAACAACTTCTTATATCGTCGTGGAAAAATGTTGAAACACTCAGTGAAAAAAATACTAAATACTGACAAAACATGTAAGGTAATACTCATATAAATTGGCCATAAAACCAACATAATAATTTGGAAATGATATGTGTGCAAAGCATTTCACAAAAGCAAGACAAGAGCTATTATTTACATTAACAAACAGCGTACATTTATTGTACATGCCTGCATTTCTGCATTACTAGAGTTGTAAAATTACACTGGTATAGAATTAAGACAATTATCAGAACATAAATTATTGTGATTTTCTCTCTCCAACCCTCAAAATGACAAACTAAGGATACTCTTACAACATAAAATGGGTCATTTAGGGTCTCTTTTGTCTTTCTTTTTCCTTTCCCCGATCAACTGTCATCCATCTCCTTTCCAGCTGATCTATACTGTCCTTCTTCCTTTCTCTCCTGTCTGTACACAAAGCAATACCCCCAGGAAATAAATCTGTAAGTGAAGGTTTGCTTTGAAAATTAACGTCTCTTATTGAATCAAATGAAGCATGGACTCAGGGAGGGAGGAAGGAAAAGGTCAGCAGACTGAGAACATTTAATGAATATTGAATCCACCATTTTCTCTCTTTTTTTAACAAACACACACACACACAAATAGGGGCAGGAAAACACGTGCATATAAGTAAAGATATGTATTCAGCATCAGAATGTTCACGATGTTTTTCACTGTTATGATATCTTCTCATCTCAAAAAGCACTCTTACATCTATTCTGACAAACATGACAAACATTGTTCTCTTGTGAGTCATGCTTTCACATCATCAGTGAAATCCTCACAAAGAAAATGCTAACTATTGAAATTCAGGGAAAGAATGTAAACTTTTAAAAGACAATAACAACTGAAATACTTTGTATGCTGTATGTCATAGTTCTGCCTCCTAACATCATCCCACTTCTGTCATGTTTACGGCTGAACACATCCGACCAGTAAAAAAAATATCTAAGCATATAAAAGGTATTCCTCTGCTACTATCTGGTGTTGCATACTTCATGTATTTAAATATTTCAATAGGTTAGTTTTGTTGTTATGTTTTTTAGATACACTGGGTGGTTTCTCAGCAGACAGGCCATTTTCTATTGACTGTATAGTAATATAACTTTTTTCTCTGTTGTCAGGGGGGAAAATTAAAAACTCAAAGTCTCGATTGCTAATTGTTTTGTACTGACAGACGACAGACAAAGGATTTAATTAAGGTTGGAATCAAAAGATTCAAGGTTCAACATTCCAGACTTTTTATTATCATTATGCAATCAAAAGGAAATTAAGGCAATTACAGCTTTTATGCAAACAAAATCATATTCTTGTGTTTACTCATTATATTCTTATTAAAAAGAAAGAACGAAAGAAAAAAGGAGAAATCATAACAACAGAGACAGGAAAGATAATAACATTTAAAAACAAAACACCCGATTGACCCTGGAATTGTAGACATCCATGTCCATTTTATTGTGGAGGTTTTGATTCTTTATATTGATGAAAACTTTAAACCTAACCTTTACGAATTATTTTATCTGCAGTTTCCTTTTTTTCTACCTTTCTATCTTTGATAACATCAGTGTTAACCATCAACAAACGTTCATAACTAGTATGCTAATTCTTAATCTTGTAATTTGTTTTTGAGGAAATGTTTTCTCAATGGTGTGTTTGTCTGCAGCACATACACTCATTTGTCAAACAAGGCCTTGCTAAACAGATTTTATGTCTGTATATAACATGGAGGCATAAAGAATTAGATCCTGTTGTTATTGCAATCACAGAGAAAACGCTCCTAAAACTCTGAGAAAATTCCCACTCTCCCTTCATTGGTCCTTAACCAATTACTTTACCCTTACAATCGCTCTGGGAATAGTTTATCCATAATAGTGTACCAAGCTGGAGCTGAAATTTAAAAAGGGAAATATGGCTTAAATAACAGAATTTGCTGGTGTAAATGAATTGAGTTTTTCAGATCAGTGAAGCTGATTGTATGGTGGAAGGACACATTACTAGCAGCACTTTACATGTTAATACATGTGCTATTAGTGGCACCTCAACCACATCCATTTTTAAATTTCACGCTGACATTTCAGGCTGGAAACTGCATCAGTGATGTCAGAGGCCAACACTGACAAGCTGAACATTCCAACAAAATGGATTTTATTTTACTCAAAATGAGAACAAACAAAGCTCTGCACTGCAGACATGAGGAAAAATCCATATCGCAGATTTTATGTATCAGCCAGTGTCTAAAGTTAGCACAGACATTTCTGAATTACTTTAATGCAATTTGCTATAAATAGGCAGTAGGCACCGGTAGAAATGGAGAGGAAGTCTGCAATAACAACAAGTAACAAGAAAGAGGGCATGATGATGGCTCAAATAGTAACAAATATATGAAAAACAAAATAAAAGCCCAAAATATAATGTGGTATAGTTCCATACATGATTCATGTCATTAAATTAGCTGCAGTTGCTTTACAACAGAACTCTCCTTTATATGGAGCTATGCAGATGAAGAAGAGACAGTCCAACAAGATTTTGAACATGAGTCCTGCTCAGACAGAATGCACCAGGTGCTGTGCTTGGACACAGACATCTGGCAAATTTGCACAAGATCTGCTTCATAGTACAAAGACTGCTGCAAATGCCAACCAAGATGGGGATTTTGCACTCCCCTTTTTTGTCTTTTGGGTTGTCCTACTCATCTTTTTCAAAAGGTCGGGTTTGGCTGGTACAGAGAAAATCAGATGAAAGACAAATGCTGACTTTGAACATGTTTCACTAAATATGCATCTGATGTGCATGTATGGACTGCATGATAATAATTCAATCATTCTTTTCAGTTGTACCTAAATAAAATTCATTAAACTTCATGTAGAGTGCTGTGCAAAATCTTGAGTTGCCTTTATTTTCGTTATATCTTGCATCCAAAGAGCCAGAATTTCTTGTACGTTTTTTTATTAGCTCTCTGTCACAGTCTGGCAGAGGCAGACTGTATGTATTATGAAAAGGACCCAAAATGTGGACACCATGAAACAAAAACTTAAATGTTAACAGAAAGCGAGCCGTTTATTAAGGCTGGTGAAAACATTACAAAACAAAAGGCAGAGGAGAAGCTAAACAATAACCTAAACTGGGAGAGCTAAGATAACATAGAAACCCAAACCATGAACCCTAACATGGACACAAAAATACCTAGAGCACAGAACCTGGAAACATGACACAAAGGACAACAGACAACCTGACAATAACACACTGAAAACAGAGGACTTAAATACACAGGAGGTGATTAGGGGAAGTGGGAACACGTGGAGGAACAGCTGACTGACATGAGCCTAATGACAGGACGAGGGAAGTGAAACTAAATTCAATGAACAAAGAACACACGACTCCTTCAAAATAAAACAGGAAACATGGGACAGACATGATAATACAAACTTGATAACATAAGACACGCAGCATGAAACACAAAGGGTGAGGGAAACTTAAATACAGGGGAAGAAAACACAAGGAGCCTAATAACCAAATGAACTTCGCTAATCTAATGAACTTAAACATAAACAACATCCAAATAAACTAAAACTCAAAACGCTGGGTCAACAGACCCAGGAACGTGACACTCTCCATGCTTTCTGAAGGTCTTTCAAAGTTTTCTTTGGATGTTGCCTGCTTTCTCGCTTATGTTTTGTTTCTTTCTTTCTTTCTTTCTTTCTTAAGCCACTTAAAACTGCTCTATTAATCATTCAAGCGTATAAAGGCACTTAACTCAAGAGATGAACCCGTGATTTGTCAACCTAGCAAATAACCAATTTTAAGTTGTTTCTTTAGCCACTTTTTACTGGCAGCTTGTCACAAAAACATATCATTTATTCCCATTCCTTTAGTTATTTTTATTTATTTATTTTTTAAAAAGAGAAAAAACACGTTTGACAGACATAGAGTTGTATTTTGTCTTCTAACAACAAGGTGATTCCTAAAATGCTATTAACTGAAAACTTGGCATATCTCAGGATGGTGCGTAGTGTGTCCTTTTGAGGAAATTGGACAAGTGGGGGACAAAAGAAGTAGTGGCAGATGAAAAGTATCTGAATATTATTAAAAAATAGGAATAACTGGCACAAGATGTGAGCAATACCTCTGGACCTTGAGTTGATTCGTCTGTGCTTTGCTGAAGTCTCATCAGAAATGGCCTCAGTGAAAGGGTGGCTGACACGAAGCCAGTGTCGAGCAAATGAAACAGCGAGAAAAGCCTCACATAACAGTGGGAAAAGGTCTTATGAAAAATAAATGCAAATTTGGGAAATACCCTCCTGAGACCCAGTCTATTCATTATGTCCCCCTGTGGTTCTCAGGAGGATATGAACACAAAGTTATTTTGTTTGCTTGTTTTTTGTTTTTAATTGTCAGAGGTTTCAATAAACACAATTTTCAATTATTTCATGGTTTCGGCTTTACAGGGTTAAAGTTCAGGCTGTGCTGAAGAATAAAGGCAGTCATACTAAATAATGACTTTTAAGCTTATTAGAATTGCCCAAATTGTTTGTTTGCTTTATATTCTTTTTTCCGTGATTGCTTGAACATATTTTAAAACATTTCTCCACCTGTTTCCCATTTTCCTAATGAAGCGTGGCTCAAGTGTTTTGCACAGCACAGCAAGTTATCTTTATGTAGCACAAACTGTCTCAGCAATATAGGCTTTTAATTTAGACATCATTGAGGTTAAGATTCTTTTTTTTATTTCATTTTCACCTCCTACAGGATTCAAAATAAAGATGAAAATCCGAGTAAATTTCTTTTCCAGAGAATGTGAAAAGAGCTGCTAAATCAAAGGGTTCATATGGTTTGCATAGAGTGATAATTAAAAGAAAAAAATATAATTAAAAACAAATAGCGGGGGAAATTAACTTTATTTGTTTTCTCTGTCAGCAAACGTAGTTGAAATATCAGCAGCCATTAAATATGCATTAACACTTAACAACAGTTTTTACTTCACCAAGAGTTATTTAGAAAAGCATACTATAGAGGACACTGGGTATTGTTCCTATATAATAAAATTATTGCCTGCTCTGTTGAAACAACCTTGAAATAGTTGTCGACAGATTTTAATATGTTGAAAGTTTTGTTGATGAGGAGCTTTTCCAAGCAGAGACTCTACGCTAATGCGATGCCTGCTGCTGTTGTTCTCTGTGGTTGTATTAGCACAAGTAATAAGATAATCGAAGCCTGTTTATTGCAGCGACTTGGTCTTAACGACTGTGTTTGTTTCAGGTCACTGATTGAATCTACTCTTTATTTCATTATGACTTTCCTTAACACCCACAAGACATCGAGCCCTGCTGATCAAATGTCTGCTAACTGAGAGTTTTTCCCTTTTTTTGTCGTTTCCTTTCTCCTTTTTGCTTTTTCCATTTTTCAGTTTTTGCTTCACTTGTTTCACTCTTCTTTTTCTCCTGTGTCTCACTGCTTTCATACAACATCTCAAACAATTTCTGTCTTTCCACCTAATGGAAGCTGAAGGGAGACAAATTGATGCCATCATCAAGCATGCTTTATATAACAGTCGTGCTGCTGTGGCGCTTCTTGTTGTGACACAGCTTCCCACTGGCCTAATGTCGCTCTCCCCTTCTTGAGTTACCTCTCCAGGGACTTTTGCCCGAGTTGGGCCAGAAATTCTGGCCCAATATCATATTTTTTAGACCTATAGACATATTGTATTTGTGCACTACTAAAAAAAAAAGGTAAAATGTCAAGGCAAGAGTACATTTTGAATCATTTTTCATTTGATTTTTCTCTTGTGACTTTACTAAGAGTTTTGGCAACTTGATTTTCTTGCTTACTTAATTACAATACTCCTGTGTGCATCTCATTTGACACGTTTTTACAGAAGCACACATGCTTTTTCCCCCCAAACTATCACAAGGCTGCACACAGAGAGAAACAGAGACCATTCATACATGCCTGTGCCCATATGGCCGATTTCATATTATTCAATTTTCAGTTCAATTAAAGAGAGCGATAGAGAGAGTGAGAAAGAGAGACAAATCACAACAACAGTCACCTCCAGATGCTTTATATTTTAAGGTACAGATCCTAGAATATTAGAGAGAAAATCCAACAATCAAACGAGACCCTTTGAGGAAGCACTTGACGGCAGTGGGAAGGAAAAACTCCACTTCAATAGGAAGAATCCTCCTGCAGAACTGGGCTCAAGGAGGGGCAGTCATCTGGCACGACACGTTGGGGATGATATGAGGAAGCCATAATAACAGACAGACTGTAGATTTATGATTACATGCAGTGTGGTGTGGAAGCACATAGTGACTGAAAAAGGTCCACTCAGTGTATCATGGGAAGCCCTCAGTAGCCACGACCTATTGCAGTATTACTCATTCAGGTTCACTTGATCCAACCCTGACTATATGCTTTATCAAAAAGAAATATTTTAACCCTAATCTTTAAAGTAGAGAGGGTGTCTGTCTCAGTGAATCCAAACTGGGAGCTGGTTTCACACCTGCTCTGCCTCCCATTCTACTTTTAAATATCCTGGAACCACAAGTAAACCAGCAGTCTGCGCGGGAAGTTCTCAACTGGGGCAATATGGTACTATGACATCTTTAAGATGGATGGGACCTGATTATACAAGACCTTAACACAAGGATTTTAAAATTGATTGGATTTAACAGCGAGCCATTGAAGAGAAGCCAATATGGAAGAAATTGGCTCTCTCTTTCCAGTCCCTGTCAGTATTCTGATTGCAGCATTTTGGATCAATAATAATGAATTACAATAATCCAGCCTAACAGTTATAATCATTGAACAGTTTCTCTTTGGATTATGGGAAGAAACTAGAGACACTCAGATAAAACTTGCACAAGGCATAGACTCTTACTTCAGTGCAACAGCACAAACTGCTCTTGCTAAAATTTTACCAACAAAATAGAAAGGAAGAGAAAGTTTAGTTATTTATTCATCAGTTAACTCACTCAAACATTGCTCACTGAGTACACAGATGCATATGGGGATGCTGCAGGTGTGGTAGACCGCTGTGATGGGACAGAGAATGAAAAGTATACCTTTTTTGCAATTTTCTGATATTTTTACTGGGTGGTGTTGACCTTTCATGCTAGCCAGCTGTCCATTGGCAGGTAGACAGATTAATTAAGTGCGGCTCAATCAGTGTAGCAGATTTCTGGTGGACATTTCTGCTCATTAAATACCAAAGCCTGTTAGACGTAGAAGCTGTAAATAGAGATTAAAAACAAAAGAAATGCTGAGAGAGAAATAAGGGCTGAAAATCTTTTTTAGTTTCTTACATATGTAAATGAACACAAAGTGATGAAAGTAAAGAGTTATAACAGCCAAATTATTCTAACTATGAATTAATTTGGTTCATCAAAAAGGGGAGATAGTTTGTAGAAACTGCGTTTGATTAACAGTGCTCTAAATGGGTGCTAAAAATGTTTTAACCTGAAGGGATATTTATTGAACATTTGTCTGTCTTTGTTTTTCACATTTTATACAACCGGGTAGGAAACTACAATTAAATCCAGGCATGAATACATCAGCATTCATCAAACATTAGATGCTTCAGCTTTCTGCCTCTGTTCCTCTTTTTATATGCACCCTCTAATTTTGCTTGTAAGTTTGATCCATTATTGCATGAATATTCTGTTGTTGTGTTGTGGCAATGATTCTTACTTTATGCACTGAACTCTGCAAAATCACAGAAACATCTGGTTTATTTGCTTTTGGCAGGCTGTGTCTTCAAATTTCAATATATGCACATGTAAATCTTTTCATTTTTAGATGATCGAATTGACACAGACCACTAACTTTTAAACACTAATGTCTACATTCTGTTGGGAATATGACTGGATTCATCCTGTTGGGTAACGACTGAAGGACTGTGTTAAACAGTAGATTTCTGATCAAATGACTGTGTGATTTGTTTTGGACTTTTGATGCCGCCTGTGAGATGCTGCATAGCACGCACCCACAAACCCATTATTTTTTTTCTCTCTCCCAGCCTCACTTCACTTCAATTCAATTTCAGCTGGATCAGATTTATTGACAATAAATTCTGAAACAATTTTATCAAGAAGTGCAGTATAATGTGTTTCTGTCTCACTTTTTTTGTCCTCACAGTTTAATATAGTCGAACAAAGACACTTCAGTTATTGTGGTATATAAGCATGAACGCTATAGAAACAATATACTCAAGGTCGGATCAATAATAAAAAAATTATTTTGTCTCTCAATAATTTTGATTATCTCAGCTTTTTTTTGATATGTAGTGAGCAAAACCAACTATTAATAATATTTGTGTGTGTGTGTGTGTGTGTGTGTGTGTGTGTGTGTGTGTGTGTGTGTGTGTGTGTGTGTGTGTGTGTTTTAACTCCATTAAACTTATAAACAGTTGGGTCTTTAGGTAACTGACCACTGACCCAAACTGTAAAAGCAGTTTTCTTCTGTTTCTCAGTGATTTCAAACAATAAAAGCTTTTCTTCTTATACATTTTTTGGCATTTAGATCAATTTTGGAGGAGCACACAGTTTTTAGTTTTTTATCTGTTTGCCTGTTTTGGTTTGTTTGGTTTGGTTTGATTTGATTTGCAGGGGTTTCTGTTTGTTTGCTGGCTTATTTTTATGGGTTTTAGTCACTCATGTGCAGGCTTGATTTTTGTAAATGTTTTATCTTTTATTGTAATAAAACAAAAAGTCAAATCTTTAGGTAGCCTTTCAATGCTAAACTGGCCTGTGTGCAGTTCAGTTCTTTCACCAACTGAAAACATTTGTTGTATCATTAAACACAAAAAGTACCCAGGACTATTAACTTGTTGTTAAAAGAAGAGGCGATGCTACACAAGTAGTAAAACAGGTTGCTGCCATCAAGTTTAACATTAGTTAACATTTTTATTGAAATGTTAACTAATGGCCCACCTTCTTAGCTGTAAGTACCAACAACAAATGAGAACATTTTTCATTTTAAGCTGAAAAAAAAAATTTCAGCTTAAAATGCATAAGCTGAAAAACATGTTTCAGCTTACACATTTTATATGTTTTCTGTGTAGTTTTGTGAATAAAATATGGGCTTATGAGATTTGCAAATCATTGCTTTTTGTTTTTACTTATATTTTACACAGTATCCCATAATAATAATAATAATGGATAATGGATATCAAATTCTTTTCGTTTTCTTTTAGAAAAACTTCGCATCCAGTTAACTGGATGACTGTTATAGTCAGGTATCTTCTTTGGTATCTCCTTTAAGAAAGCGGTGTTTCCCTCATCCCAGTGTTTTAAAGTTACTTGGTCTTTTCAACGGGTACTTGAAAATAGAGACAGCATCTAGTACAGTAAACGCGTGGAGGCTTTCTATTTGCTGTCGGAGTCTGCAGCCTTGTTGCTAGGTAACAGCGCAGAGCGGCATTTCCAGTGTAGTTCAAGGAACGCTCTTTCCGCTTTAGTAGCTACAGAAAGGCTGCGCCAAGAAAATACATATCCCACAGTGCACTTCTCGCGGAAATGCCCGCCTCTTTTGAGCATATGACTTTCGGTGCTCCAGTGAATCACAACAATACCCCGTTTGTGGTGCTGTGTGGTTCATTTAAGTATTTTGGTGGTGTTTTTTCTGTCGTTAGTTGTGCAGAGTTGTTTTGAAAATGAGGCTGCAGTATTTGTTCGCAGCTTTGTGTCTCGGCGTTGGTGTAATGGCCGGGAAATACACTCGGGAGCTGAATGAGCCCAAACCGAACGACAGAGATGGGCAGGCAGTGGAGTTCAGGATAGCTAAGCTAAACCAGGTCTGGGAGAAAGCTCAAAGGGTATGTATTTAAGACGATCAACAGCACGACTTATGTAGCACAAATAATTTGAGGAAAATGCTGAAACAATGAAGACAGGGCAATAAGAGATACATACGTGATCGACGTACTGAGCTATGCACAGACCCAGGGGATCAGGTGGACGTTTCCTTAGTTGTTCATTGTGAAGTTGGTACTTACAGATAAGAAGGTGGGCCAAGCTTGGTATTGGAAAATTGTTGAAAAATGCGTTTTACTGCGGCTAATCCCAGTGAGCATCATTTAGCATTTAACTGCCTCTTCAGCTACCTCATCAGACCTTTGGTCAATATTTAATAGACTGTTATTGTGAGCAAAATTAGGATTATGGAAAAAAATATCTCTCTGTGTACTTTTCTGTTTCTGCAAACTTTCTCCCTCTGCCTCTCTAACAAAGCCAACATTTTCTGCTCTTTTGGATTCAACAGATGCAGTTGTCTCCAGTCCGGCAGGCTGAGCTGCACAGTGACCTGAAGATCCAGGAGAAAGATGAGCTGCAGTGGAAAAAAATGAAGGTGGAGGGATTCGATGAAAATGGGGAGAAGGAGGCCCAGCTCAGGCGCAACTTCCATGGTAAGACAACCTGCAGACTGATTCAGTCAGCAGTAGTTAGAGCTTTGTCCTGAGTCAGTTTCCTCTAGATCCTTAATTACCATCTTTAACAATCCCTGTACTGACATTTTTATGGGTTTGATTAGTAATAATGACTGCAACTGTGTATGCTAACACACTGGTAGTCACTAAAGGCAACAAAAAAACAGGATCAGAGTATCACAGGATTTCTTCTTCTACCTCTCCTTTCACTGCTTCCTTTAGGGGCCACCACAGCAGATCATCTAGCCTATCCCTAGCATCATCTTCCATCCTCTCTGCCACCGCAACCCTCTGTATGTCCTCTTCAATTACATTTATAAACCTCCTCTGTGATCTGCCTCCTTCTCTCCTGCATAGTAGTTCCATCTTCAGCATCTTATCTTGCCTCTCTAATCAGTGGGTCACGATGCGTTGGTAAGAACCATCTTCTCTCATCAAAAAGACAGATATTTTTAGAGTTAATGAATTTAAAGTTATTCCTTTAAATTTTCTTTTTGTCTAATATGGGAAAGCAGAAGGTTAATGACACCTGGCTTGTGAACAGCGTCTTTAATTTTTGTTTCAAACCTTGGAAAATAATAAAACTAAATCCTCTCATGCAAAAACACAAACAAAAGACTTTACAGAAGTTTTATCTTGTAAAACTGTCTGAGACGCTTGAGATTCCTCCATTTTTCTTGCCACTGTAGACATGAAACGGGTCCTAAATTGCTTTGCTAGTGGTGTAAGAAAAAATAATAATCTTGAATCTAACTTTAAACTTTCTGAATTTCAATGTCATTTAAACCCAGTGCTAAAAAGAGACATGGTAAGACAGATGGTTTAGGTAGGTCTAATTTAGTCAAGGCATATACTGTAGATGTCCATACAACAAAGACAAAGAAAATGTTTAATGATAGATTAAGTTCATGTACTTTTTTATAGTATATGTGCTAAACATAGCAAAGTTTAAGGATCACATACTTGACCATAAAAGTAAAAGTTTAACCGGAGTAAACTTTCTGATGTACTGGTTTGTCATTTGAAATAAACTCTGAAGGTCATACTTCTAAGCTGTGGTAGTGATTCCCCCACTGCTCCTTCCTGCTGTTATCAGTAGCACTCTTCATATGTCACTTAATCTGTTCACTTGTCACCTGGCAGATGACTTACTAAAAGCATGCTAATTTTCTCCTGTGCTATTCAGGCTGTGGGTAAAAAGATATTTCTGTATTTTGAATTACGTTTTAGATATTCTTTATGTAGTATTTAGCAGTGTTTAGACTGAGGTGCTATTGTAGGATTTTAAAGGATAGGCATACTGTATCTCCCTTTATTCCTTGTGAGAGCTCGGCCAGCAGTCCACCTGCTCTGGTTCCTCTCCTTCCTCGCTCCCCTGTGGTGCAGTGACCTTCCTGCTACAGGCAGAGCAACACAGTCCCTCCTTTAGCTGGCTAAATATAAATGTTTAAGGAGCGCATCAAGTCATCTTTTCCGTGCTCCTGTCCTTCTCCTTAACTCATTCTAATTGAGCTTCACAGTCATTTTGTCTCCCTCATTACCTTCATTTCCTCTGCGCTTGTTCTTGATGTATTTTATATGCCAAAAGACACTCCTCACACCGGTCAGTCGGAGAACGTAAACACACAACGATGAAAGTGTAAACTGTTTAACTCCTCCAGCACCACAGAGATTTTCTACTGTCTTAATGAAGATTTTAAATGTAAACACACTTCTTGAAGTTAATAAATGACACTGGTGATTTGCAAAAATGCTGTGATGGTGCTGAATCAGCACCTACAATAAACGTTTACTGGAGAATAATGAGGGCAGAGATTTCTCAGTGCCAAGTCCATCTTTATATGCTTTGTTTTTCAATTTGCCAAATTCATCCATTTTTTTAACCACTTATTCAGTTCAGGGTCACAGAATAACTGGAGCGTGGCTGGTACACCCTGGACAGGTCAACAGTCACTGACAAATATTTACCTTTTTACTAGGGGTGGGGGAAAAAATCGATACTGTGTAGTATCGTGATATTTTGTTTGCTAATAATGTATCGATACAGGGACAGCAGAAATCGATATTTTGTTACAAAAAAGGTTTTTGTGCTCTGACTTCAGAGCATGTTGATCCTTTTTCTGAGCAAGAATCCTGACATTCCTTCACTGTCCAAATGTGTTTAACTTTTTTTTGGCAGCAATAAACATGACAGTTTACTTATTTTAATTTAAGACATGTTTTATTTTAATTAAGTTTAAAACTTTTTTATTTAATGTAAAATTATATTTTTGTTTTAATTTACTTTCAAATTCTTCAGTTGCTGAAGGGGCTGCATAGTTTTCATAAATTGCATAGTTCAGAATAGCTGTAATTGTACCAGATGGTTGCATTCAGTTAAGTTGGACTAGACTGTAATACAAACCGTTCAGTTTGTCAACAATAAAACTGAAATGAGAGAAAGACTGAGTGTGAGACTTTGATATTAGATAAAATGAATATTGATAAAGTTTACCTTTATGTACAGAATGTGAATATCGCAAAATATTTTTAAAAATTGCAATAATATCGTATCGTGCGTTAAGTATTGTGATAATATCGTATCGTGGGATGTATGGTGATTCCCACCTCTACTTTTTACTATCAAATATTTGCCAATAATAATAGGTAATAATAAAGTTATATATAATAATAAAGGTTTTTGAATGTATTATTATTATCATTATCATTATTATTATTATTATCTCTTGTCTTATTCACTTAATGATGTAGACATTCTGCCAAATTGTGGAGTTGTTCACAATGCCACTGCTACTAAATGAATTAATTGACAAATACTACTTAATGTCTTGAAAAAAATATTCATTCGAGGTTGTTTTTAAAAGCCATTGGCAGCCTTATCATGTGCTATATACACAGAAATATAATATAATACAGCAGACATGGGCACTCAAACAATCCTGAAAGGAAACCTATAAATCCAATGAAGTTGGCCTTTGTCCAGGGTGGCTGTAGCTCAAGTGGTAGAGCAGGTTACCTACTAATCAGAAGTTGGTTTAATCACCATCTGCTCCAGTCTGCATGCCAAATATCACTGGGCAACATACTAACCCCAAGTTTCTCTCCAGTGCATCCATCCGAGTATGAATGCGTGTGAATGTTAGAAAGCACTTACATAGAAGAAAGTGCTTGTGTGAATGGGTGAGTGAGACAAGTGGCCTTGAGAGCTCAGGTAGAGTAGAAAGGTGCTATATAAGAACCAGTCCATTTACCATGTCCCACCCCTGTCCCCAAAGAGCTATAGCTTTATAATAGATCAGAACTTACTCACTTTTTCCATATTAACTTAGGCACAGACTTACTGGCCCAAAATGATTTCCCAGGGGTCTTTGACTCGGTAGGGTGACCAAGTTATTGTTTGGCTTTTATTTAGTTGCTATAAAGAAAACAGAGAAGGCTGTCATCATATGTCAGTCAGGGTAACATCTGACTGTGTTTTGCTGCTAAGTCACAGTTTATGTAGATTTGGCTGATATATGATAGAAACTATGACAAAGAAAGAAAATTTAGCTACAGTGACGACCATGAAACTACTAATAACTGGATGAAGCTGGTGGAAAGTGATTAATTTCGCATTTGGGAGAAAATTACGTGCAGTGATGCATTAAGTCACCAGCAACTATGTGATTACAAAGTTTTTAAATTACACCAAGCATCTTTTTTGCTTTTCTTCAGGGAAAAAAAAGAGTATATGCTTATATTAGACAACAAATGCATATTTCATTCTCTTCCGCTTATCCTTGTCAGGGTCACGGGGGGGCTGGAGCCTATCGTTGGTACCATAGGGAGGTAGGGTACACACCTGGACAGGTTGCCAGTCTTGTCACAGGGCTAACACAGACAGAGACAACCATTCGCACTCGCATTCAAACCTATGGACAATTTAGAATTACCAGTTAATTTAACCTTACTAACTGCATGTCTTTGGATTGTGGGAAGAAGCTGGACTCCACCCAGAAAGGCCCCAGGAAAATAAAATAACCACTAAAAATATATTGGTCTGGCTCTACTTCTTCTTTACCTTCATTAGGGATCCTACTCCCCTTGATGTTTCCTTTGAAATTTATGAGTTACTGTCAAGGGGTTTAGAGTCTTGTTAAATGATTAATATGTATGTCTTAGTCACTTTAGATTCTCTTGCCTATCTCCCGCTTCCTCCCAAGATACAGCCTCTGTTGTTGTTCCTTAGAGGCTCACGTCAGGATAATTCAACACAGCGTTTGTTTAAAGTCTTGTGGTTGTGTTATGCAGTGATCCTCGCCAAGTATGGGATGGATGGGAAAAGGGACACACGGCCACTGGAGAGCAACTCACTGAAAGATCACGACATCAAGGAGGAAGATGCATTTGAGGATCCCAGACTGGACAAACTCTGGAACAAGGTTTGTGTTTGTGTGCATAACTCTGAAAATACTGAAGTATTGCTTTATGTAAGGTGCTTTGATTTAATGCTTGCATTGTTTGTAGTGTAACTGTAGGACTTCAATGCCAACCCTGTTGCTGTTCCTCTTTAAAAACCTTACCAGAGCCTGTAAAAATAAAAACTTATGGACATGAACTTCAGATCACCTTAGTGCCACTCGGCTTCCAAGAAACAAAGAACAAGAGAACTAAACACTTTACAAGGTAACAAGCTTGTAAAATGTTTAGTGAGTCTCTGATTTCATCATTTTCACTGAACACAGCAAATCCACTTTCAAGGGGTTTCTTCCATACACAGTCATCAGATACATTCAGTCTAATCAGAACTTCATAACTCATTTATCAAATTACATCAAATCTGTAAGATCTAAACTTGTTTAATGGCCAACCAGTCACAAAGGGAGCAGCGTGAGCTAGTTCAAGCAGGAAACTCGAGCTGCATCATACACTGACAACACTGATTGCTGCCTTGCATCACTGTTTCAGCTTCTCTTCCACCCCAGCATTCACACCGTAGACCCCAACTCCCCAATTTTCTAAAGTCTTTGTGTGAAAATGAGCAATCTCTGACTATTTTTATATGTCCAATATAGTTGAATGGCTTTAAAATATTCATATAAATGTAATCATTAAAATCACTACACTTAATAAGCCTAAACCTTCTCAGACTCTTACCAAACAGTCCTGCTGTACTGAGCGTTGATTCTTTTACTGCTACTTGTGATAGTAAAGTCTTTCCCTTGCAAAAGATCCTCGTTCTTCTGATGCCTTTGAAACGAAATCCTCTATATCTCTAATGCCTCTTCCCCCACCAGGCTAAGATCTCAGGGAAGTTCTCTGATGAGGAGCTGCTGAACTTGAAGAGGGAGTTCCAGCACCACAAGGACAAGATCCACGAGTACAACATCCTCATGGACACCGTCAGCAGGACTGAGGGTGAGCCATGTGAATCACTCCCTTTGATCCGTTGCAAGCGCGTGTGTCGCACTACTTCTGTTTAGCTTTATTAGTGTTTTCTGAGGCCAGGTTTAAAAGCATTTCAACCCAGTCCTCCTTTCTGTTGCTTCGTCCTTCGTCTATTCAAGATCTCTTACAGAATATCCCTTTCTATCTTAGCAGCTCTTATTGACCCTTTTATGCCATTTACTGCTATTTTATTCTGTGCAGACCTAGCTGGTGTTTGTAATCATATCAGAATCATTTTAAAAAACAAAAGCGGAGTAAATGTAAGAAATGTAAGAAATAAGGCTTACGAGGTTATAAAGTAATCTTTTCTAGATGCCATGGCTGTTCTGCACACCCGTGTTTTATAGGGTTGAAGTCTGAAGTACTCTCTGTCTGTCTGCTCAGTCTTGTGGTCATATACGTAGGTGGCAGGTATCAGACTGCACATGTTACCACCCACTACTTTGTGCTCTATCAGTGCTTGTCAAATCACATCAAGCTGTGAGTTTTAAGAGGAGCTGACAGGCCCCACTGTGTTTCCAGTAGGCACGGGGAGGACAGGCACGTCTTCTTCGGATGTGACTTGACACTTTGCAGCTGTTACGTGCCAGAACTTTCCCGATAGCGCTGCACAGCGCTGCGTTTTTGCCACACAAGCCGGGGGTATTTCTTCTGCTTGTCTGATGCTTTTAAATATTAAGCCAATCACATGTTGCCTTGAGGGAGTGACTGTGAACTTCCACAGTACCTCCACGTCCATCCACTGCCTGTCTAGTTTCCTCAGTTTTCATCCAGTTTGGCTTCTCTTCTTTTTTTTCTTCCCCTTTTTTCATTCAAATGTCAACCGTTATCATTTAGTCAGTGCGGTGCTGTACACTTAGGCTTTGTTTGGCTTTTTCCTTTTTCTAGCACCACACAGGCTGTTCAAGGTTCTCGTGAAAAAGTTGCTAAATAAATGACAAATAAGCCAGTTTTCTAAAATGACTTTAAGCTTTAACGGGTTATTTAATGTAATAATGTAAAAAGCTGCTTTCTTTTTATCTTTTATTAGTTTAATTTACTTTTTGTCTCTTTCCTTTTCCCTTCTGTCATCTATCCCTCATTTTCTCCATCCATCTCCTCTGCCCTCACTCCTATCTAACCCACCCACCCACACAACCCTGCGGGCTTTTCACTTCTAATTTGCCCCCTCTCTCCCTCTTCTCCCCTTTATTTCCTTTCATCTGTTCCTCTCAACAGAAATACACAAGAACGTGATCTCTTCCCTGGAGGGTGATACCAAAGAGCACGTGCTGCAGCAGAAGCACACAGAGCTGAAGCACAAAATGAGAGACCTCAACCAGGGCTTTGAGCGCCTCCGTAAGCTCAGCCACGAGGGCTTCACCGAAGATAGCGGTGAGACATGAAAAGCACACACACGCTCCACTTGTCTCTTTTTGCATCTCCATTAGACGCCACATTTATCTCATCAGCTTAATTACTAGGATTTGTAATCATAATAACACATTACTGTATCACGGCTGATGGCTTTAAGTGTTTTGCATTTTTTAAAGACGTTCATTGAAAGCAGCTCGCTACGCTGCATTCGCCCAGTGACGTCGAACAGCTCGGCCTTGTGCTGTTTAACAGACAAAGCATTTCACTCACCGGTGCATTTTATCTCCACTCCTCAGATATGTAAGGCTGCTGTTAGTCGAGTGTGCTGCAGAGTTTGCGTTAGGCTTCACTTGCAGGTGCAGGTTTCAGTGGGAGGTTGTCGAGAAGTTTAGATGAAGGCATTGTACCTTCTGCTGATCCATAATGATTTTGTTGCTGCGCCTCTACCTCCAGGTTGTTTCATACTAAACCACTCGTTCCCCTCACATCTTTGCTTCCTCTTGCAGAAATCTGTTTTTGATCCCCTCCCCTCTTTTTTTTTTTTCCTTTTACACTTGCAGTTTTGTAGCACTTCAGGAGCGAAGAGTGTGTGTGACAGCACCTCAAGATTAAATTCTTAATGCGAGCTTTTTGCCTCTTTCATATTTTGTGTGTATTTCTATAAAGTGATACGTTGCTGTGATTGCATGATAGGAAATATCTGCTGCGACTGCTCCTCCTCAGAGCTGCCTTCCTCTTGAGTGTTTGTGGCTCCAAAATGTCTCTTTGGATTGTTTATCTTTTCATCTGCCTTTCCCTTCCTGGTCTGTAGAGTTTCGGGAGCCGCGTGTGATTGAACTGTGGGAGGCTGCCAAGAGAACCAACCTCAGCAACGATGAGCTAGAGTCTCTCAAGGTAGTGCTTACATCTCTTGTGACTGCTTTTATGTTTTTGAGCACGCTCTTGCCCTGTCTGTTCCTAAATGACACTTTTTGTTTTAATGCGGTGCTACAATCTAACTCCAACTCCACAAAACTTTTTAATCAAGCGCTCTTCTGGCACAGAAGCATTAACTGTATTATTTTCCACTACTTAGTAGCTAAGTACTACTTGTGTACGGTGTAAGTGCAACTTATTATGATCACATTTTTATGTATTGCACTTTTGAAATTCACAAGTATTCCACTCTCCTGGATCTCGTTGTGCTCCTTTCACCGTTTGTCCCCTTGGGCAGCAGATTGCAGTGAACAACTCAATTTAAATGTTTTGGGGTTTCTATCAGGTTTCAGGATCAAATCTATCACAGGAAACATTTAGCTTGAATTTCCTCTGTGGCACTTTGCTTCTATTTGCCTCTTGAGATACATATAAGCTACTTGTTCAGCTGTGCATGTAACTGAAGGTTAACTGAACTTACACCCCTCTATGTTGGCTGCTCTTATTCATTTAGGAGGAGCTACGTCACTTTGAGACTAAAGTAGAGAAGCACAGTCATTACAAGGAGCAGCTGGAGTTGTCCCATCAGAAGTTGCAGCATGTGGAGGCTCTAGGAGACACAGAGCACATCAAGAGGAACAAGGAAAAGTATGACACACTCGCTGAGAAGACTAGGGAGATGGGCTACAAGGTAAGTAAGAATAAAGAGGTTCTCTTAGCATTTAATATGCTGTTTGACTTCTCACCCGCATTAGAAATGAATAATAAATTATATGTAGTATTTGGTAATTGCTTATAAGGCTGGAAAGGTCTGGTTGTTGGAGGACTGCAGTAGTCCCAGTGTTAAGTGGCTTTTTATTTTCACAGCTTTTTGTTTGCGCTTCAAAGTTTATAACCATCTCAAAGCCATCCACACTTATCTAAGTGAAGTGTATGTATTAACGTGTGCTGAAAGTCCAGTGTCAGACCAGATGCATTTAACAAACATTGCCAATACAGTAACATAAATGCATAAATAAAATCAAGACAACTGGTTTTCCAGTTTTCACTCCCTGCAACTTGAGCTTGAAATGTGAACAGAATTACAATTTACTATGAAAACAAGCAAACTTGTTGTTTTCATAGGAAGTAAACTAATAATCATTTGTGTTGACAAGTCCCTGTTTAGCTGCATAGTGGTCTTGCATTTAAATGGCGTGTGTGTTTGATTTCAGATGAAGAAACATATGCAGGATTTGTCCAACAAGATTTCTCGCCAGGGACTCCAACACAACGAACTCTGAGAGGTCATCACGCCAGTGAAAGAACTGTAATGTTTTTGTTTAGTCACACACAACCTTGATCAACCATGCCACCATTTCTTTTTTAACTGCTGTTAAGAAAAAAAAAATCAGTGTTTTATGTGAGTCTTTTTATACTTTTGTAGAGAATGAAATGCTTAATGAGTGAATTCCTGGTTATATGTATGTAATATGCATGAAGTATTATAAAGCAGCTCAGACTGTCAGTCAAGGTACAGATAAATTAAATATAGAAGTGTGAGCACCAGTGTGGTACTCCATACAACAGTTATTTGTATAACAAGTGGAAATGTCTTATTGTTGGTGGTAGATAAGGGATAGACAGCACTATTGGCTTGACCAGACCAGAAGCAGTTGGTCTGTTTGTCCACATTACATATGTGCTGTTGCCACTGTAGGACCTCATAGTTTCCCTATTGACATATTTTGGTGTTACTTGAACTGTCTGATCAATATAAAATGAAGATCAAGAGTAGAAGCACTGAAAACTAGTGATCTGAAAATAAAATACCAATCTTTAATATTCAGTAAGATACAGGTGTCAACAACAGACATACAGTAATATTTTAAAAATACAGATTTACAACATTCGTACGCTTTGGCATAAATGAAAGCACTTAATAAACTGTAGAGAAAAGCGGTCTCTGTAGTGACATTAAAGGATATTTTTTGCAAAACGTTAGATTTTCGTGAGTCATCCTCATGCTGTTTCTTTCTCCTCAGAGACACTAGTGGGGAACCAAAATTATAAAAATAAATTTGCATCCATTATTTTACAATTTGTCCTGATGATATCAAGAGGGAGGTGAGAAATTGAAACAAACACTATGCTTTTCCATTCATCAGTTCCTGGCCTCTCACAGACCAGAAGCAGAGGCATTGATTACTGTGATGAATAATGTTTCTGGATGGCTGATTACTTAGTCATGTCCTGCTTGGACCACATGGGCCTGGATTAATGTAATTTGCACCCTGGGTATAACTGTAAGCTGCTTATTTTTATCGAATGCTTTTCCGCTTTGAGGTGAAATGATCACCAGGGAAGTTGGGGCTCTTGGCATTCAATTGTAAGGCATGAGATGAGGTGGGCTTTATCTCACTGTGAAATCTTATTTTGATCCAAACCCAATGGCAGTCGGTGACCTCTTGAGAAAAGAGGTAGCATAAATTATATGGTGATCACAAAGCCTGACGAAAATCAACCCAGCAAGAACTGTAAATACATTACAGCTTAAAAAGCTGTCATTTATTCTTGTTTTCCAGACGCAATAACGATGATAAACAATAGTTTACGCCCATCCCCTTATAATTAAAGCCATTCAACCAGTAATCTTGGTAATCTTGAGATTACTGGTTGGCATCGGTAAGGTAGGTTTCCATCAATCCTCAGCATATACAAGGTGTGATCATAAAGTTCCAGGACTTGTATAATAAAAGGACATTCAGCTGTGTGCTCATTCCCAAAGGCTTGCCACAGCAGATGGATTCGCTGTTTTTGATGTGGCACAGATTTTATACCAGATGCTCTTCCTTATCCAGCCCTCCCTTTAATCCCTACCTGGGACTGACACTGAGTGTACTCGCTTGTGATCGCATAAGGATGGGTTTGTGTGTCCTCAAACCAGAAATTTTTGCCTATAAGGCAAATCTGGATCCAAAAAATACTAAAAGGACTTAAAATGTGACTAAATTTGGGGAATCGCCCCTTTAAGGCCTTTTCCTGGATCGCAAAACAATGCAGATCCTTTGCAACTGCTGCTTAACCACAGACCTTGTTGATTATGTTAATGATGTTTTAAACTGGCTTGACTTTCATGTCTGTGTTGAAGAAGA